>NW_019416966.1:0-22159 GCF_000390285.2 Anoplophora glabripennis | reverse complement strand
TTAAATTTCTGAAATCTTCCCTTAACTTCTAGCCTCCCTAACTCTGTTAATTGTAATAGTACAAGAAAAAGTTAAGAGGCCATTTTTATGTAGAATTGTCTGCTTTACAACTTTCATGAAAAACTTTTTTTTCTAGCTCTTACCCTTTTTGAGTTATCTTGAAAAAGCCCTTTGTTTTATCTTTTTCCACCCTTGGCCGGGGGTTGAACAAAAAATTACTCTCACTTATTGTTATAATATACCTTAAACTAACTCATATCAAAAATTCAGCCAAGTTGACAAAATTTCGATTTAAATGCTTAGTTAATTGGACTATATAGAGCTTTGAAGCTAATGATTTCATAGCATTCATAGCACGATGCTAAAAATAAAAATAACTCGGAAACGCACAGGAATTTCGAGACAGGAGAATGGACATTATTTTAGTTAAACTATATGTAATATTATATTTTTTGATATATGATATGGCATATGATATTTTTTTTAAAATAGTCATTGGCGTCGAAGTTCTGTTTAAGAAAGGGGCTCAAACCCCCTCCACTCCGCCACTGTGCAAGTTTTTGAACATTTTTATCGTTTGTTTTATGCCCCTTAATTAATAGGCATTATCTCCCAAACATGAAAAAATTCTAAGCATTCGTTTATAAGTTATAATGAATATTCGAGAAAAAAAAATTATATTCAACACCCCGTATCTCGGAAACGAAGCCTTCTACGACATATGTTTATAGGAACTTTTCTTTTTAAAAACATGTGTTCTATCTCCTGTTAAAGTTTGTCTACAAAAAACTGACTCACCCTGTATATATAAAAGATTAATACAGGGTGGTCCGAATTTTATGCAGGAAACTTCGAGGGTAGATAGATCTCTTTAAAATAATAGGTGTTTGCCTTATAAACATAGGTCTGGAACGGCCTCATTTTAAAGATACAGGGTGTTAAAGTTGTTAAAAAAATTGATTTTTTTGTTTATATTTCTGGAATCTATTAACCGATCTCAATAAAATTTGGTACAGATAATGTATGACAGTAGGCCTTGCATTTCTAAAATATGAGCTCTAAAGGTTCAACCANAAATTTCCCATTCAAGCCATAAAAATTTATTGCGCCATAAACGTTTTGAGACAGGCGTACGGAAAATCCTAACAGGCAGACAGGCAATCTATTGACTGGCTCTATCGACCTGTCTCCGTTTCGTTAAAAGTCATAATAGTCCAGTCGGCGGAGCCAAAAAACGAGCCGAAATGGCTGTTGCTTGATGTAAACCTGTTTTTTTTTAATCGAACCGGGAAAATGTGTACATTCGGAATATCGACCTGCGGAAAGCTGAAAACCATGGGAAGTTTGTTTAAATTAATGAAAAGTGCAAAATAATTCAAAAATGGCCCGTTTTTTCGGATATTATCGCTTATTATTCGTAAAGGAAGCCTCGGACGAAAAAAAGTAACTAAAGATTTTTTGTTCATTATTGAATGTTGTACAAGATAGGCATATTGGCGAACCAAAATTTTTAAAATTTGCATTGCAAAATAGCAATAAACTAATGAAAAATGTGGCACTTTTTCAGAGGAGCTTGACACTAATGAATCCTTCTACTTGCATTAATATCGACTAACTGCCTGTTGTCGTTTGGAGAAATTGAAGATCTTTAAAAAATGTTGTGCTTTGGGGGTGGCGATCGCCACATCGCCACCCCCTCTGGATCCGGGCCTGTCAACATCTCAGGCGTGACCGATAATCGCAAGCGTTATTCGTCTTCTTAAGTCAGCGAAGTCGAGGGGTTTAGTTTTGTATTCAATACTTTTGACATATCCCCATAAGAAGAATAAATCTGAAAACACTTAATATTTCCGAAATAGTTGAAGATAGGTATAGGACATTGTATATGAAATATGTCTAGAATTTTCTGAAGAATACAACAATTGAATAATATACAGGGTGTTGCATTTAAAATAAGAAAGTTGGTATTGACCACTGTTACATGACACACCCTGTATAAAAAAATTTTGTTGAAAAAAAATGCGCAACTAAAAATACCAATCGATGTGACCGAGCGTTTTTTCGAACACGACCCCATTTATTTATTATTGAATTTATTTCATATGTCTGATACACACTGTATGAGCAACCCTTTTGGAGATCTCATGCAGGTCCGCAACCCTTAATTTAATTTTTTATTTCGTAAATTTCTTCCGAAATTTTTACGTCCTGAAAATTATCTTCGTTGGCCTAGAAATCATCTGCTAAAAAATGGTGTAGGTTCTACCATTTATTATAAAAATGTAACCACTTTAATTTTCACACCCGCCACTGATTTAATCTATTA
This sequence comes from Anoplophora glabripennis, assembly GCF_000390285.2. Lineage (NCBI taxonomy): Eukaryota > Metazoa > Arthropoda > Insecta > Coleoptera > Cerambycidae > Anoplophora > Anoplophora glabripennis. Next base: position 19,833 of record NW_019416966.1, on the reverse strand, counting down.
TTTGAAATTGTTTTGAAAATCTACAATTAATGTTGCAATACAATTAGAACATTCAATCGTTAATACGTAGTTTACTCCAAAATTTACGAAAACCAAGTATACATGAATATTAAAAAAAAAAACAAATGTGCTACCTAGACGCACACTGTAAGAAAAATTGGACTTTTCATCATTTTCACCCAATTTCATTCAATAATGTATCAATTTATGTCCACACCCGATTGAAAGAAATTTTCCTCTACTAATATGAGTACAATTAAAATTTTATGAGTGAAACTATCAGTTTACTATGAAAATTGACCGATGTGGGATTAATTCAAGAGCGATTTTCTCAGAAACCGTTAAAGATAACGATTTGAAACAAGAGTACCTTTTTAACGTAAAACAGTTCGGGAAAACGGAATTTGCTGTCCAATTTGTTAAAAAGTCAAAGATGAAAAAGTTACACACGCAAAGTACCAAGGGCCCCCCGTACCCACCCCAATGGACCTTGTGGAAATAAATGGATTAGTCCAACAAATTGCTCATCAAAATTTAGCTGTGTATACCAAATTTCATTCATTTATCACAACGCGATTGAGAGATATTGCAAAAAAATGATTTCCATTCCTCCCTCTTCAATGGGTCCCTGTGCCCTTAGGAAGCATTTCCAGACCCATGTTCATATGAACTTTTTTACTTAGTTTTGATCATAGAATCGGCCTGTTCAGGGTTGGCAGCTAATTATGAGACACCCTGTATATCTTCTGGCGTCTGGAAAGCATATAGTACCACCATCAAAGCTCCTAGGCATCTTCCTCACTCTAGGTAAAACTAGTTAGTTATTGTTTAATTTCATCCCACAAAATGTGATAGGCATTTCTCTGAAACACTAAACTACATTTTCCACATAGAATCTGATGTTTCAATAAAACAGCAATTTACTTTGAAGAACAATATTAAACTGGTCAACTCTACCAGACACAGAAATCAATGTTTTCAATATAGATAAAAACTTGATTTGATACCAAACTCGCAAGATACTCATTATCTTTACCACTTGCTTTGATGTTTTATTTAGACTCTCTTCAAGAAATAATAAAAGATAAATGGATTTTAACATTTTTAGAGATTTGATCCGCATATACCATCTTGTTGGGCAGAATGGTCGTATTGTATATACTGCCTATTGAAATTGAGTTGATTAGTAGATTAGTGTCCAATAGTTTGTAAAACTAAACAGACTTTGAAACCTTCATAGGTCTTTAAATAAATCACATTTAATAATAAATTTTCGCGAAAATCAGGTTCCACATCTGTATTTTCGTTTAATTGGTTGTAACTAAACTGTAAGTTATTGATTTTTTCGGAAATTAAGAACATGTTCGATAACATTGTGCATGTATATCATATTTTATGTCACTGTAATCACACTATCTAAATAAACAAAAATATACAGGGTGTTCCACCTAAAAAGTAAAATCTAGTATATCTGAAACAACAACAATGTAGCAACACAAGAACTGCTCTCATCAGATAAACCGTATGTCCCTCCAACAATCTGTATAAAGCCTTTTTTACTTTTCCCAATAAATTTAACAAGAAATTGGGTTTTGAAAACTTGAATCAATCTTCTTCAATCCTTTTGGTATGTTTGAGAAAAAAATTTTATACTCTGTATTAATTTAAAAAGTGCCAAAAAATTATTTATTCTGCTGTTTTGGAAAATCAACGACTACTTTGCAAATACATATTGCGAAAAGTACATAATGTTTGTAGGTTTTTTTTAATTCAGATTGTTTGAACCGTTTTTCTTTCCTGAATCGTCCTGCATTATTTCATTTAATTGCGCCGAAAGTGATGTTCAAAAAAAAAATTTTTAAGTTTTATTCGAAAATCAGTTTATTTTCGAAAAACATAAGACAGTAGTAATTTGTAGAAAATTGAAAGACGAATCCGAAAATATTATGGTTGTAAAGCAGTGGCGTACTATTTTATTTAGAAAAATATGCCACCATACGCTGTATCTCCACCACTGGAGCATGTAAATTTTAGGAAGTTCTCAGATTTTGGACAATGTTTACATAAATATTGTGTATTGTGTATATTTTTAACGAAGTATCCTAGATAAAAACTTTATAGGAAAGACTCCCCTTAAAATTCACCAAAGAATACGAGGTTTCATTTTTGGTCACCATTTATGAATCATCCTGTATATTGAAACAACAAAACGATGCACTTTTATTGTTTACTTACTGAAAACGTGAATCCGCAGGTATATTTACTATTGCTTATATTTCTGAAAACATGGAAGAGTAGGTAGTAACCGTGGCAAAATGGAAAATACTTTTCGCGAAATATAGTTGTAATATTTTGACAAGAACTTGCTCGTCTCGTCATACTGAAAACTTTGAAAAGGTAGACAAAAATTATTTCATTATTCGTTATTCTTCTCCAACAATACACTTAGAGTGTATCCAATCAGCGCAATTGTCTGCTCTGAAACTTTAATCAGACGTGGATGTGCCGGTCTTAAAGAATTTTTCCGGAAACGGGAGGAAGACCATATTTTAGCAGAATTTTATTACTGGAGACTAGGTATGTCTGCGCGACAATGTTGTATGGTGACGTGAGTAATGAGCGTTTCTAATGGAATGGCGTTTTTCACGACAAAACTCTAGAAAACTGCACAAAAAGTGTGAATTTTTTACTTATTTAACAGCTTAACAGTTATTTTCATTGACTTATTAACAACGTAACATGAGGTCTGTACAGGTATTAGTATAATTAAATTATACAGGGTGTAACCTAAGTACGTTAAAATATTTAAGTGGGGTATTCAAAAAAAGTTTATACAAACATTTGTCCGGAAATGCTTCGTTTCTGAGATACAGTGTTGAAATTTTATTTCCGATTTTCTTAAATAACTTTTACGAAAGGGGATTTTTTGAGGTGAGAAATCATAATTTGGTATTAATTTTTGTGCAGCACTTACAGGGCGCTACGTACGCTATCATTATTAATTTTAATTTGCCATAACTTTTTTGATAGAAGACTTTTATGATTTTTTATGAATAAACCATATTCCTACACCTCCTTTAAGCAAAAAAGGTACACTTCCTTAACAACGCTAGAAGCCACCGTCTTCGATAAATTTGTAAATTTCTGTAAAGATACAACTTGCAGAGGCCCTTAGACGTTAAATGAAGTTGTCGAGAATTTTATTTATTATTAATTTATTTTATTTTCCTGATATTTTCCAACGGATACGGGATTCTTTGGTGAGGAGGTCAGAAACTTGTATTAATGTCGGGGGTAGCCACATTCAGTAGCTGTTGTAATAATGATTTTGTTTAATTTTAATTTCAACACCCTGTATCTTAGAAACGAAACATTTCCGGACAAAGGTTTATATAAACTTTTTTTCTTACAATTAATTCAGGAATACCCCACTTAAATATTTTAACGTACTTAGGTTACACCCTGTATATGTAGGTAGGCTAGTTTGTTAAAATTACAATGAATCTTTTTTTGTATTTTAACGACCCAAATAATTTTTCCCCCCACTTCCTATTAGTAGGTACTACACTTAGATATTATGGGAAAAGTGTAGATGATTTGCTGAATCTAAAAAATATTCTCGAATAAAAAAATATATACAAAATTGCATATGTTTAGATACAGGGTGGGCCACTGGCCACTCTCTATTTATTCCGTTATTTTTCGGTACAGAAAATGAGTGTACAGATAAAAGGAAACTTTGTAAATTTTCTGATACACCTAAGTTATGAAAATAATTGAGCATATGAGCATTGGGTATAAGCACAAGGGATAAGATGCTTTTTAAGTGGAATACCTTGTATATTTTTACATTTTTCCGATAGAACGCTTTCTTCTGATTACAGTTATACAGGTTCGGAAAGTCCCCATGGTACATCGGCCGTTACGTGAGAGCGATAAAGTAAGTTATAGAAATCCGTGCGATAGACAAGGATGGTTACATTGAAGACGTTTCATAATTTGAATAGTCAGTCCCACGTCTCTAACCCGAAACGGGCGGTGCGATAGGCGCCGACTACTCGGGTGGTCCGGGGCTCAAGCACCCGACAAAAGTATTTGTGGGGTGCGGAGCACCCGCAAGAATTATTATCAGTTTTGTTAGAATAGTATATTTCTGTGCTACCTACTTTTACGTCTACATAGTACATATATTTATATTTTCACTTGTTATTCCATAGAAGTTAATTTTTTGTTAAAATTATTAATTGTTAAATTTTTGAAATTTGTATCGAAACAGTAATAAAGCCACCTATGCTTTCGCTATCATAACCACTGAACTATTTTTAAAAAACGGAATGACTTCTCTAAAATTTGTATCTACAGGTAGTGTTTCTGTTTACTTTTTTTTCATTTCAACTACAACTCATTTCAAATAAAGGAATCAAAGGGAATTACAGATTATTTAAATTTTGAATTTATTGATACGTAAATGTATATGTTTTAATGTAATTTATTCAGTACCATAATTTTCACAGTATCTATTATTTTTTAATAATACGATTCGTAATTAGAGAAGAGATATGGTTATATACCAATATGGAGCTGATGATAGCTCAAAGATATATATTATTTCAAGTAGGGTTCAGAGGAAGAAAAGACTGAATCGTTATAAATGATAAGAAAATTAAATATAAAAATATTTTCTCTTTTTTCTGATAAATTACGATATTTCAAATATAAAACATTTAAAAATGTATTTATTCCATAACACTTTTATACATAAAAATCAACCAATATAAATAATAATGATAAAATATACTTTAATGTTTTCTGACTTTGCTGCAATTATTATAGGTGTGAGATTTTTGGTTTAGACAACTAGAGTCTAGAGCTTTTAAATAATGAGTAAATATACGATGTTATCAGTTTAACTGAATTGCAAGAATTTAAAAGTAATCTATTAATTTTCTGTCTATGAGCATAGTTTTTAGTGAACCGGAATAATTTTAGTTGAAACTTGACATTGCTGGCAACCCTAATTATACGACGAAAAATAAATGTATTGAAAACGTTTTTATTAATTCTTGTAACAATTATGTAATGAGTTATAATATATTTCAATAAGATTCAGTTCACAGATTTCGCATGGGGTTGCATACAATTAACGGTATAATTAATAAACTGCAAATCCTGCAACAACTGAGTTAATCTTTTAAAATGTCTCTCTGTGTATGGTAAAGTGCTTTCTATCGTAGAACTCAACCCCACGGGTCTAAATTCACCAGTCTGCAATTCATTTAACAAAACATTCAGTACTATCTGAGCAGGTTGACAATTTTTACTGTTCATATTCCAGTTCGTAGCGCACTTTAATAAACTTTCTTTTTGGTCATTACGCAACTCCTTTATTGTGTCAGCTAAACCGCTATCACCCTTCTTTATTATATCCTGTGTAATCCTCAGAACTGTCGCCGGTCTATTTAATCTCAAGGCTAGCTTCAAAGCTTTTAACAGTTCGTCACCCTGAATGTAGTTATATAGTGTTTGTTCTTGTAATGCCAATTCCTCTGCTTCTTTCTGCCGTTGCTGTTTAAGTTCCTCCGTAACATCCTTCCATTTAATCAAAACTGAGCCTGTACCGCCCGTTACGAGTCTCGATTCATCCTTATTCAGCGCTAAAGCCCAGATTCTAGCCTCATGTTCATCTAGCGTGCAAACACACTCTGAGGTTTTTATTGAAAATAACTTTAAAAGTCCGTCCGATCCCGCACTTAACAGCTGCATTCCCGAAGAGACAAATTCTACTTTTAACACACTAGATTCATGACCTTCTAACGTTTTGAGGCAATTTAAATCAGCAACTGACCACAACTTTATGGTACAATCTGCAGAAGACGTCACTACTACCTGATCCACGGGAGAAAACCGAATTGACCAAACACCTCTCCTGTGACCTCTCAATATACCAACTAGAGTCAGTGAATCTGTCCAAAGCTTTGCAGTTTTGTCTTGAGAGGCCGTCGCTATAATTCTATCATTGGGTGATACAGCAACACTATTCACTTCTTTCTGATGAGCGATCACAGTATGTGTACAATTTAAGTTGGTGTCTGTGAATTTCGATGGAATTTCCCATAGTTTCAAGCAAGTGTCTTGGCTTGCAGACAGAGCAAACTTTGCACCCATTTGACTGAAAGCTACGCACCCTACTGAACCTGTGTGGCGCAATCCAGTCCCAACGCAACTCATCGTTCCATCTTTCAAGAGCCATAGACGGATTGTATTATCTTTTCCTGACGAAAGTAAAAGATCAGGGTTTGTTTTGCTTGTACATAAAGAAAGAACAAGATCAGTATGACCTTTCAGCAACTGGCAATTCATCGTATCATTCTTATATAACTTAATATCACTCGAGTTTGTAGCTACCGCTAAATATTCATCATTTTTGCCTACGAACGTGACATCTAATATTTCATCCGAAAAACCAATGAATTGTTTTAAACAAACAAACGATTTTAAATGATGAATAATTATGTTATGCTCTACAGTAACTACAGCTAGAGCCTTTGATTTGTCATTAAATAATAAGTTTGAAATAGCTAACCCGCCTTCTTCTGTTGCGGGTGAGACTAACGAGTTGGTTTGCACAAAAACTTCTTTCGCTTTTTTCACATCCCACACTTTTATTACCCCTTTCTCTCCTCCTGCCGCTACATATATACTTTCAGGTTCCGATTTAAATCCAGGTAACTTGAACTTAATCGGCAAATTAACAATGGCCTCCACAGCTTCGTAAGTTGGTATGGTGCGTAATGCAGTGGTGTTCTCAAACTCCCACAAAATAATGACCTTGTCACGGCCACAGCTCACAAAATGCTTATTATCGTGACCAAAGACAACTGAGGTTACTTTGCTGTAATGGGCATTGTAAATGATGCTTACTTCACCTTTTTCTAGTTCAAAGCAATTGATTTTGCCATCATCCCCTGAAGCGAATATTTTATTTTCAACAGGGTGGTATTTTGTTATATTTATAACTCCTTGGCAACCCTTAAGGCTAAGAATACACGCTTGGTATTGAAGGTCCCATATCCTGACAATACCATCCGATCCTCCACTTGCGAGTTTGCTTTCCTTTAATGCCAAACTGGCAACAGGGCCCTTATGAATGTATTTCCACATTTTCTCTACTTCGCCTTCTTTATTCCATAATTTTAATAGCCCGCTTTTATGTGACGATACTACCCTTTGTCCATCAGAAGTAAACGTCTGAACGAAATCTGCATCTTCAGAATTTGCTTCTCCAATAGTTGTTTCCACGAGACCATTTTCTACATTCAATAACGAGATACTGGAATTGGTTTGGCAAAATAGTTTATCTTCATGCCATTCTATGTTGCCCCCTGTGTAAAAAGCACCATGTTTCGATTCTACCCCATATCTAGAAGAAAAGATTTTAGGTACTTTAGTTCATAATATACTATAACGCACATCTATTCTTATGGAATTTTCGCACACATGTGTACAATATAACCTCACAAAAAACCTAATCAAGAATTTTAAGTTAAAAAGGAAAAGGTACTTACGCTTCTTTTAATTTAATATTGGATGTCATGTTATATTCATAAACCTTAAATTAAGTAATTATATTTACTACTACTAATCCTCTAAACAGAAATTCTTAGCCTTTTGTTCTTGTTGATACTTTTGTTAGGTTATGGGTATATAAATAAAATATATAGCATATAGCGTGTTTGTTAAAAAGTATCCCTACATTTCAGGTTATAATGAATGGAATTATTCAAATTACTTCAAAGACAAGAGCATCCACAAATATCATAAAGTTGGTAAGGTGTGTTAGTTTATTTTCTGGGAATTGCAAAAAGAATGAAAAGATTCAAGGAAACTTTATTCCTGTGTATAAATTCCCTTATATTCTTCCATTTTCAATGATTAATAGGCTAAAGGTCTATCAGACAGCTCTAACTGCAATTAGTATACCTGTTACAGTATGCTTAAATCAACTAGATCAAATATCAAGTGGTGCAGTTCAATTTACAGTCGCTCTTGGTGAGTACTTATTAATTTTTTTGCATGTAATATGTAACACAATTTTACGATTATATATCGAATAAACAATTTTTTTTAGGATTTTCTGGTTGTCTGGCTTTGTATAGTTTGGGATATCTAACACAAAATTTTATTGGTTACATTTATTACAATGAAGAAAAAGATGTTGCGAAAATATCTTACATAGATTCATGGGGAAAAAGAAAAGATATCGAAATACCTACAAAAGATATTGTTCCCTTCAATGAATTACCTAGTACTTTTTTAGATGGTTTATATTTCACATTTCGACGTTTTTCTACGAAGGAAACTTTAAAATTCAGTTTAAATTTCGGTATTATATTAGATAAAGAAAAAATTAAGCGAGTTATGTAATTTATTCTTTAGGTAGGTATCTACAGAAATAAAATTATTTAAATTACTTGTGTATTTATTTAACTCCATCTATAATGGGCATATGCCCTATTTGCTTCACATTGTTTATGTAGGTCTTGTTTTCTTTTTATAACTCGTCCTGTATTGTTTGAAGCATCTATTAGTTCACGTGCTAATTGTGTCGGAAACTGTATATTTCTCGTGTCTCTGTCCCTTGCGGCAGCAATCAACCATTTCATTGATAAAAACTGAGCTTTCTTTTCTGTAATTGGAACAGGTACCTAAAAAATTTAATTACGTATATTATTAAAATTGTGCTCATTTTATTTACATACTTGATACTTTACACCTCCTCGTTTAATGGGTGTAAGTTGCATAACTGGTTTGCAGTTTTCAATAGCATTGCAAAATATCGTTTTAGGGTTTAGTTCGATTTTACTTTTATCCTCTTCATTTTGACATTTGTGATATTTTTCTATCTGCATCCTTTTCACATTTTCAAATGATTTTTCTATCAAAGACCTAGCTAGCACTTTTAAACCGTCTCTCATACAGTAATTGATAAACAAACTAAAACGAATACGCCTTATTCTTTCATACTAATATAATATATAGTGCAGACATACTTTACTAAAGCATCTTGAGTTTGGGAGCTAGTTTGATCGCTTAATGCAGCTCTGATGGGAATATGAGCCAATTTTTGGGCTTCTCCGATTCTTACGAGATCTTCCTGTGCCTCCTTTTTATAAACAGGTTGAATATAATAACTTGGGTACTGAGACATTCCATTTTGTTGAATAAATGCACTAAAAATTTGGCAATTTTTAAAAATGTACGTTGTGTATCATAATTTGTGACAAGATTGAGGTTAATATTGAGAGACGAAATATGCCATAAATTCTCGGCTACCATAAGATATTTTGTATAAAATTAAATGTAAAACTATTAACTTACCCGATTAATGGCGATTTTGTTCTAATTATTCTGAAATTAAAGAATAATTTATTTATCGCCGTCATTGTTCAATCATGCGCAGCTGTAGGGTGCGCAACGCAATTTAAAAAAAATTCAAATTTCTTGTTTCTGTATGTTTGTATAATATTTTTATTCTTTCACTAGTACTCTTTATATATGTTTGTACCTATATTACATGTTTTGTGATTATTGTGATACTTTATACACATATGATATGACACCCGTTAATTCTAAAAGTGTACATTATTTCAATACCGCACATGTAGTCGCCGCCGCCATTATTCTATGGCTAGAAATTGGCCTCAATGATTTGGGATCGAGGGGGATTATCCCTCTTTATCCTGCCTCATCTCGTGTAGGCCTGGACAGCCTTCGTAGGTGGGCCCCATCCGTCGTCTACCCCGACCGCAATTGCGGCCGGTGTAGGCGCTTTGTGGGACCTCCTTTTGTCCTGGCTGGGCCCTGCCGGCTAGGGCCCTTTCTTCTGGCGCTCATCTTGCTTCGCCGGCTCGTCTGTGTAAACCCCGGGGGTAGTGTCATGTTTATGTGTGGTATGGTTGGGTAGGGTAGTGCGGCTATGCAGCCTGGGATGCGCTTTGCTAAGGTGGCCCTTAGGCTAGCGCGGGAGGGGAGGGGTAAGGAGGGTATGGGGGGTGTGTAAGTGTATGTGTGTGTGTCGTTGTCTTCGTTTCTTGATCCTAGCTGTCTCTGAAACAGAAAAGGTTAGCGGGCAGAGGGGGGGGGTCATTGGGGTGTTCACCCAGGGTCAAAAAGTTGGTGTCTAGGTCTTTTGTGTTTGTCGGTCACGTCGGGTACGTAGTCAACGGCTTGCCTGAGGAGGGGATTGTCATGTCTAGCGGCTACGTCAAATCGTTTCTCCGCGTTTTGTCTTATTGTCTGTGTAGCGTTTGTGTATTGTAAGTCTCGTAATATGTCAGTGTTTCTTACGTACCAGGGCGCGTCGGTGGCCGTGCGGAGGGCTATGTTTTCCACAGCCTGTAGTGACTTTAAGTGGCTTTTTGCCGCGTGACCCCACGCCGTGGAGGCGTAGGTTAGCTGCGGTTGAAGTACCACCTTGATAAAGGCGCGTTCTCACGAGTCAAGTTTAGTTGACCAATTTTAGTTGATCAACAAAAGTTGAATCAAAACTGTTGTGAGAACCTGTCGTTCAAGAAAGTTGATCAACTTTGTAGTTGATCAAGAAAAGTTTGACCCAAGCAAACTTTTATCGTTCAAGTGATGAGTCATCACGAATTGTTTTCAAGTCGAAACTTGTCTTGAAACGTGTGAACTAGGCAGTCAACTTGTTGACTGTGTTTAGTACATTTTGTCAAAGCGGCCGGGTGTACGTGCGTTTGTTTGGCTTATAAAATAATTAGGTGTTCATAAAATAGTTAAAAAGCATGAGTCTCAAGTGGTCTGAAAGTATTATGATGAAATTTTTGGAGTTGTATCAGAGGTATGATTGTCTGTGGGACCACCGAATGGATAAATATAGAAATTGAGACGCACGAGAAGATGCTTTGGGTTGTATTGTCAAGGAAATGGAAATTCCTGGTATTACTATTGCTGAGCTAAAAAACAAAATCAAATCAAAAAGAACATTCATTGGTTTGCAAATCGATACATAGTGGGATGGGAAGAGATGAATTGTACGTACCAAAGTTGTTTTGGTATAAAAGAGCGGATATATTTTTAAATGGTGTTGCAAATACAAGGAATACCTCATCAAATTTAGTAAGTATGCTTTTTATTTATTTTTTTTACATAAACTTTTATGTATTATTTACATCGTCGTGTATCATATTCAGTTGCCGGGGCACAGCTCCATGTCCGGAAAAATATTCGGCATATTCATTACGTACAGTAGATGGTAATTTTGAATAGTTACGACTTCCTAAATTAACGTGCAAATTAACTACACCATTCGCTTCAGTACTTTGTGTTCTCCAAGAACCCGGTATAATACGCCTGATATTTAGATCTTCAGTATCAAAAGACCCTGTTGGTGTATATTTTTCACCCGAACTCATTTTTAACCAATTATGTAATGCTAAAGCTGCTTTAACAATTTTGTCCACCTTGGTAATTCCAACCGCTATAGGTCGTTCAAACACTCTGAATCTAGAAACCAAAATTCCAAATGCATTTTCTACAATGCGACGAGCTCTTGATAAGCGATAGTTAAAAATTTTCTGTTTTCTAGATAAATGAGTACTCCTTCCAAAGGGTTTTAAAATGTAGGGTCTTAAGGGAAAAGCATCGTCAGCTACAAATACTCCTCCTTTTGGAAAATGTAACGTATTCCTAACATCTTCTAATGCTGTATTTAATGATGATTTTGCAAAAACCGCAGCATCGTTTGCTCGTCCATTTGTACCTACGTCAAAATAGCGAAAGCAATAGTTTGCGTCAACGCACGCAAACAAAATTACGCTATATGTCCCTTTATAATTAAAATACTCTGATCCACTGTGAGGCGCATTTCGTGTTACAATATGTTTTCCATCTAATGCACCACAACAGTTAGGAAAATTCCATCGAAAATAATATTCTCTTTGAATTGTCTTCCATTCTTCTTCATTTTGTGGCACCTGAAAAAAAATATTTTTCAAATTTTGCTGCATATTTAATTCACTTTTTTACTAATATAAGATATTTTAATAAAGTTCTATTTTTCTTTTAGAATTCACAACATGATGAAGCTGAAAGCGAAACCATCGAAAATACAGAAGAAACAGAAACAGAAAATATGTTTCCTGTATCAACGTCTACATCTATTACTATTGCCAATGGTATTACCCAGAAAAAAGCGATACATGTAGAAAACAAAAAAACTGCCAATCTGCCTACTGCAATCAAAGACAACAAATGTCTTTCGTGCTCCTCACAATCGCAAACGGAAAATAGCAGATAATGAAAATATTTCAAATATAAGCGCAGCAATTGATAAACTTGATGAAGTAGTGCAAAAAAATACAGGCAATGTTGATGATGAATTCGACATTTTTGCCAAACATATTGCGGTCCAGCTAAGACAGATGCCTCTTTACGATGCCATCATCTGCCAGGAACAAATTCAAACTATAGTACGACAAAAGCGATTGCAGCTCTTATCAGGGAGACAGTCCGAGTATCGTACAACTCCATCATCAATGTGTCGACCTTCTGAGTATTACTATCACACAACTCCATCACCAGCATTTTCACCTTCTGAGTATCATTCATCTCCATCGCCAGCGCTATCAAACAATATGGACCCAGAACATTCCTCGTCTTCATTTTCAAATGAATCATGCAACAGACAACAATGTGGAGAAGATTCGCAGGAGCCATCTGGTATACTTACTGCAGCTCTAACAGGTGTCATAGACTTATAATAGACTAAATTTTATATTACCTACTTTTGTTGCAAAATGTTTATACTTACTTTAATAAAATCTTGTAATGTGTCGTATATTGCTGTACACACTTCTCCCCTTCTTCTTTGAAATGGTATTTTTTGGTACTCGGTATACCGAAGCAAGCGTTGCAAATGAATCCCCTGTAGCTAAATACCTTAAAGTAACTTGCAGCTTTAATCTTGGTGAGATTGCTTGTCACATTACTGTATCTTGTTTTTTTATGACTTTTGACAGCAGCTCTTCAAGTTTTTCTTCGGACATTCTTAACTGATTTCTATACCCTTCTTTATCCTCTAATGCAAGCTCCTTCAACAACGTTTCTGATGCTCCCAATCTATTTCTTCTCAGAATCCACTGCCTCACCCAAAAACGACGTTTCTTACGACCTTTGTTCATATTATTAGCAATTCTTTTCAGTTCTTCTTTTAACAAAACAGCAATACTTTGCACACATTCACGCACAACCGCATTCGACGCCATTTTTACATTGAATCGCTGAATCAGTTTTAATTGAAATATGTGAACAAAAATTAATTCAAGTTGTATTCAACTTTTGTTGATCAACTAAAATTGGTCAACTAAACTTGACTCGTGAGAACGCGCCTTNGCGGGGCCCAGCCAGGACAAAAGGAGGTCCCACAAAGCGCCTACACCGGCCGCATTTGCGGTCGGGGTAGACGACGGATGGGGCCCACCTACGAAGGCTGTCCAGGCCTACACGAGATGAGGCAGGATAAAGAGGGATAATCCCCCTCGATCCCTAATCATTGAGGCCAATTTCTAGCCATGGAATAATGGCGCGACGACTGGATTTTCGACCGTGGCGGCTTTTTTGATTTGCCCGAAAAGTAAGGTGAAGTTTTGTTTTACCTCGCCTTTTCTCGGGGATCAGTTCTACAGACATGCATGAGTGTGTAAAATGCTGCCTGGGATGATTTGAAGTAACAAATTCTGAAAGGCGCTCGAAGCTGCGAATACAACAGTTTCATTATAGTTATTATTTTGTGCAACTAAATTAAATTTATATTAGATTTTGGCTTTCAGCTGACAATATTAAAAAGTACTTTCTAATTATTATTTAATTACTTACTTGTTTCTCTCGGAGGTATTTTAATTGTTTAAGTTTGGAGTATTTATAAAGAGTAGAACAGTAGAAGAACACTTCGGAAGCAATTGCAATTCCCTGGAAATTAGAAAGCAGCTTATACATATAAATTAATAGTTGGTTTCCAATCGCTAGGGAAATAGATAAGAGAGATAACTAGCTAGGGAACTAACTGCTCCTGCAGTGTTCTTCCACTGTTCTATTCTTTAAATAATCCAATTTTAAACAAATGGAACACCTTCGAGAGAAACACGTAAGTAATTTAAATAATTTTCATGCACAAGAGCCAAAAGCTAGAGAGCCTAATATAAATTTTACTTATTAAAGAACAGTGGCACAAAAATAATAACCATAATATTAAAAAATCTTAATTCCACATAGTGTGAAAAGAATTTGAGAGTATAAAGCTCATCAGTAAAAGGTGGTGCGTGAGGAGCACAGGAAAACAAACAAGAACACTTTAAGAGTAAAATGATCCAGTTTATTGGAACGCAAAAAAGCTAATCTGATCTGAAGTGTTCCTGTAGTTCTTCCGAGTACATTTTTTTGTCAATTTGAAAGCTGCTAATATTATCTATGGTGAGATGTGAGATCAGGGCATAGACCTAGTAAACTATGGACTGGCCCTAGAAAGAGAGGTCAATCGCGCTGATGTGTGCAAGGCAGATGAAGCTAGTTGAGGCAAATACCGNTTGAGTAACATAATAATTTTATTACCATATTGTTCTCATAATGCTCTCAACTTTAGATAATTTTTATTTCAAAAGCGTTTTTGAAATAGTATAAATAGTGAGTATTTTTTAAATATCTCTAATACTCTTTGTGATATTTTTATTTGTATTGTGAATGACTTAATTCGAACTAAAAAAGTTACATTGTATATTAAAAAAAAAATATGCTCTTCTAGTTTGGGGATGCGGCAACTTTTACCAAGAATTTCTTTCTCTTTGAGAAGCCACTGAAAAAAGTTTCTAATATGGATTACGAATTTTGACATTCATCGTACAAATAAAAATGTCACAAAACAATATCAGAAGCATTTAAAAAAAGCTATACATTTTATATTGTACAAATACGCTTCTGAAATAGAAATTTTCTAATGTTGAGACCATCATGAATATGGTAACAATGACGAACTGATAATTAGAAAAAGTTAGTTATGATTATGAATCTTAAAATGCTAGGTACATGAAAAACAAATAACATTACTGAAAAATAATATAAAGTTATAATTTCTTCTACGCATGGTCAATATTACATATATCCTTTTAATAATAATAAATTATACAGCAGAAATAAGGATACAAAATGATATCTTGACAAAGTAAATATCTGTAGGTATACCTAAACTCTTTTATTTAAG
Organism: Anoplophora glabripennis; assembly: GCF_000390285.2. Lineage (NCBI taxonomy): Eukaryota > Metazoa > Arthropoda > Insecta > Coleoptera > Cerambycidae > Anoplophora > Anoplophora glabripennis. The sequence continues at coordinate 4,562 of NW_019416966.1, read as the reverse complement.
CATGCCTATACACATAAACAAATATAAACATTTGTACAAAATATAAAATAAATGACGTCTATTTCACTTGATTCATCCATATTTCAAATAGTTCTCACTGACTAAGTAGTTGCTCTTCAAATTATATCGAAACGTATAGTTGTTGTTCCATATTCTTAAGCCTGTATCAGACAATGCAATTTTTTGCAGGGATTTGGTTGCCGCGATAGAATTCATGAAATTTTTCTTATCAGACTATGCAATTCTGTCCCGGCAACTGAATTGCATGAATTAGAACATGCTCTATTCCGTGCAACAAAATTGCAGGGATTCTAGTTACTTTTATGATGATTTGTTTATTGCCAACTTAGCTGTTGTTGGCTGTTGATCATGGTTGTTGTTAGTAACACCGTTGAAGCCACTATTAAAGCTATACAGCAATTTACTTTTAAATTTTCATCCATTGCAATGTTTTGCTTGAATAAAAAATAATTGTTTACAAGATACATACAAGAAATTTTACATGTTAAACAATGCATAGTTGGTAACACTACTGAAAACTAAACAAATTGCAGTAATTCTGCCCCATTGTGTGATAATAAACATGCAATTTTATCCTCGCAACAAAATTCAGTTCAGAGCGAACAGCCGAGCTCAGCAGACGTGTTTGTTTGTGAAGTGAAGTGCATTGCAATGAGCAAAATCTACCTGCCTTTATTAAGGCTACCTGGAAAGAATCCCTTTCTTTCTTTTTAATCACCGACCTATTCCCCGGCTTAAGCATAGACGCCGTCTGCATCTTTGTTACAGGTACCTGTGCCGGGGTTATGCCCAGGTAAGTTTTTAACTTATTTATCAGTTATTTGCATTACATTAGAATACATTTCTTTAAAATTGCGACCCCGACAAAACACACCAAAAGACACGTACGCCCCCGTAAGGGGCATCCCCACACGATTAACACTTACACACCCTCCCACACACACACACACGCACACAATGTCGGACTCCGAAAACGAGGAGAACATATACATATACATGGACGATACAGAAAGCGAAAGACCCTCTTCAAGAGTCTCCGCTTCACCAAAAAACATGACCACTAAAACAGATTTATATGAACAGTTACAAACACAAAAACATGAAAACGAGACGCTAAAACAACAAATACACGAACTGACAGAACAAAACACCCGACAATACCAACAAATACTAACCATGACACAGCAAATCGTCGATTTGCAAAAAACAATTAAACTTTCGGACGAAAACACCACTAAATTACACCAAAAACTTGACAAACTCATTAACAAACAAATGTTAGACAATATACCCCAGACAGGCACACCCCCACCCCCCCCACACACACCCCGCACACACACGGACAGAGAAACGCACGGCGGAATCCTCTAGCGAGGACGAAGCCCCAAGACATAAAAAATCAGACAAAACAAAAAAAACACGACCACAAACACCAAACACGCGCCCCCCGACACCTAAACCCTCCACAAGCGCCCTACAAAACACCCCACAAAACACACAACAGACAGACAAAACCAAACAAGTAACCCCGGTAATCTTGCGAAAGCAAGAACCGTGGACGCAAGTACAAAAAATACTCACGACACTTAACATTAACTACACAAAAGTCAAACTCACTAAAGACGGTATAGTCATATACCCAAACACACCTAATGACCACAGACTATTGACAAAGACACTGACAGACAACGCTGAGGGTGGTGATACGCGGAATACCTGCGGGTGTTTCGCCAAGGGAGGTCCAAATCGACCTCGCACGACAAGGGTTCCCCGGCGCAATAGTGCACCGCATGGCGAGCCGTCAAAATAAACAGGAAATGCCCCTGGTCCTAATTCAGGCCCCACAGGACCAGNAATCACCGACCTAATCCCCGGCTTAAGCATAGACGCCGTCGGCATCTTTGTTACAGCACCTGTGCCGGGGTTATGCCCAGGTAAGTTTTTACTTATTTATCAGTTATTTGCATTACATTAGAATACATTTCTTTAAAATTGCGACCCCGACAAAACACACCAAAAGACACGTACGCCCCCGTAAGGGGCATCCCCACACGATTAACACTTACACACCCTCCCACACACACACACACGCACACAATGTCGGACTAAGAAAACAAGGAGAACATATACATATACATGGACGATACAGAAAGCGAAAGACCCTCTTCAAGAGTCTCCGCTTCACCAAAAAACATGACCACTAAAACAGATTTATATGAACAGTTACAAACACAAAAACATGAAAACGAGACGCTAAAACAACAAATACACGAACTGACAGAACAAAACACCCGACAATACCAACAAATACTAACCATGACACAGCAAATCGTCGATTTGCAAAAAACAATTAAACTTTCGGACGAAAACACCACCAAATTACACCAAAAACTTGACAAACTCATTAACAAACAAATGACAGACAATATACCCCAGACAGGCACACACACACCCCCCACACACACACACCCCGCACACACACGGACAGAGAAACGCAAAAAACACACGGCAGAATCCTCTAGCGAGGACGAAGCCCCAAGACATAAAAAATCAGACAATACAAACAAAACACAAACACCAAACACGCGCCCCCCGACACCTAAACCCTCCACAAGCGCCCTACAAAACACCCCACAAAACACACAACAGACAGACAAAACCAAACAAGTCCCCCCGGTAATCTTGCGAAAGCAAGAACGGTGGACACAAGTACAAAAAATACTCACGACACTTAACATTAACTATACAAAAGCCAAATTGACTAAAGACGGTATAGCCATATACCCAAACACACCTAATGACCACAGACTATTGACAAAGACACTGACAGACAAAGGCGAGGAGTACCACACCTTCACCCTCAGCGAAGAAAAAACGCTGAGGGTGGTGATACGCGGAATACCTGCGGGTGTTTCGCCAAGTGAGGTCCAACTCGACCTCGCAAGACAAGGGTTCCCCGGCGCAATAGTGCACCGCATGGCGAGCCGTCAAAATAAACAGGAAATGCCCCTGGTCCTAGTTCAGGCCCCACAGGACCAGGAGGACATCCTGAAGGTAACCCGCTGCTGCTCGCTCGTGGTTCGAGTAGAGCTGCAGCGAAAGCAGCGGGTTGCCACACAGTGCCACCGGTGCCAGCGGTTCGGCCACGGCCAGACCCGGTGCACAGCTGAGCCAAAGTGCGTAAAATGTGGCGAAAACCACAGCACGCACGTATGCAAAAAGGCCAAAGACACGCCCGCCAGGTGTGCAAATTGCGCCGGGCCACACCCCGCCAGCTATATGGGGTGCCCTCAGTACCCCAAAGCTAAAAACACAAAAACACAAAACACAGACACACACACGACACAAAACACTACACAAACACACAGACAGCCCCTCCTACCCACCCCAAACACAACCCCAGGACGCACATACGCTGACATGACCAGAAAAACACAAAACACACAAAAACAAAAACACAACACCTCACCACACGCACACACAGACACGACACCCTCCCAACCGGGCGCGGCGGCCCTGATTGACGCAACAAAGCGTCTTCAGGACTTCTGCGTCCAGCTGACGACCATGGTGTCGAATATGCAAAAATTATTCGACTTCTAATGGCTCGTCGGCCCTCCCAACCCTCCTCGCTGAGAATTTCGTCCTGGAACCTTGACGGGTTCCGGGCCAAAAAAACGGAACTCGTGGACATCTTGAACCGTCTAAACATAGACGTTATGGCTGTCCAGGAGACCTACCTCAGCGAGGCATCCCGTACCTCCATCCCTGACTATGACATATACAGACATGACAGAAACCGTAACGGGGGTGGTGTTGCACTCATAGTAAAGAAGTGCATCGACCACTATCCGCTGCAGCGGCTCCAAACTCAAAACACAGAGGCCGTGGCGATAGCGGTGAGATCGCTACGGCATGGAGACGTTGCGGTGGTGTCCTGTTACCACCCACCCAGACTACCACTACTTGACAATGACTTAGACAAAATCCTTTCCTGGCCCCAGACAATTGCCATCGGGGACTTCAACGCGAAGTCCCCCATATGGCACAGCGGGACGACGACCACAAGAGGTCGCGTCCTGCTGAATTACCAAGACAGACACGACGACTTGACTATACTCGGACCGACAGAACCGACACATTACGGACCCGTAGGACGCCCCGACGTTATCGACATTGCCCTCTTAAAATCTATACCGTTAAATGCCCAAATATCCACCCAATACGAAGGGTCTTCCGCCCACAATCCAATATAACTGGATCTGGGGCGAAGACAGAGATGTGAAGGCACCTTCACGAGGAGGTTCACTGACTGGGAGCGCGTCCGAGCTGTAATACAAGGAAACATCGCGCTCCCAGTCATCGAAACCACCCATGATCTGGAGGCGACAATCCTCTCCCTTGAAATTGACATTAAAAACGCCCTGACTCAGACTACGACGGAGACCGTTGTTCCCCGACTGACAAACCCCCGGGGCACCCTCCCCGATTACATTAAAAACTTAATACGTTACAGACATGCGAAACGGCTTGCCACCCGC
>NW_019416965.1:132084-182725 GCF_000390285.2 Anoplophora glabripennis | reverse complement strand
ATACAATGATTTAATAAAGAATAAGGTTTATAGTCACTATACAACTGTGCTAGCAGTACGCGTTTTATATCCAATATTCATCTGTTTAACTGTCACATATAGTATACAATGGTCTTATAATGGCATATAGAATTCTAATAAAGAATAAAACGCATTTCTTTCAGTGTATAACTTTTGAACTCATCAATATTTTTTGACTCTCGATGGCTAGTTTTGTAAGTCTTTTGAAGACGAAAAAAAGTACTTTACTGTTTTGTCGTGGAAATGAACGGAAAAAAGTTATAAACGAAAAACGTGAATTTACGTAAGAATTATACAATTAACCAGCCTGTAAACAATCTTCCCCCCATTTTTATGACTGTGGAAACTAATACATTATCGTCCAACTCTATATTTCCTGGCCTAAGTAGAGGTTTTTATTGAAATTTTTGTTTTTAGCATATACAATGTCCTCGGATGTACCGCATTTGTGTAAACTTTTTTTGTTGATTTTTCGAGAAAAAGTTATTCTTGTTAAAAAGATTGGCTTATCTTGGGACACCATGGGCAATAATCAGATGTGTAATAAAACATATAGGGCGTCCAAAAAATTTCTAAATCTGAAATTTGCCCTATGCAAAGTGCCCTTAATTTGTGTTTTCTTTAAAAACTGTATTTAACAAAGTTGTTCCAAAACTCAAGAAATACTTAAATACGAGGTTCAGAAGAATGTCCATACTTTGCAAATAAGAACGCGCGATTTTTACTATCTTACTTAAACAAGACAGAAATTGTAAAAAATAAGTAATTTTTATTTTAAATTTAAAATAATATAAAAATCTTTGTAGAACAATTTCCGGGTTTGTTGCCACGTTGTCAGCTTATGTTTCTTGACGTTTCGACAGACATATCGCTCTCTCCCTCAGAAGTAACTCTGAGAGTTTTCGATTTTTTGAAAAGAGCGGTACCTATATCTGTCGGAACGTCAAGAAACCTAAACCGAAAACGTGGCAACTAACCGGGTAGAATTAACAACAACAACTAAGCAAGTCCTATTTAACTTGTAAACTTCTAAGTAATACACATTTTTCTATTTTTTTCTAAATTCCTTGTACACAGACGTGATCATTTCTTCATTTATGGTGGTAACAACTTCCTGAATTTCTTGCTTAAGAAGATCAATGTTATCGTCAAAATCGTTTGAATACACTTTTTGCTTTAAGTATCCTCATAAGAAATAACCTAATGGGGACGTCACGTGCCCATGTATGGTATTGGTCCATAGCGTGCAATCTTTGGGAAGTAAACATCAAGCTAGTATTTCACTAGAAGTGTGGAATGTCTTGTTGAAATATTAGTTGTCTTCTGAACCCTAAATTTTTGCTATCTAGTTCTGCCAAAACAAAATTATTGAGAATTTCCAAATACGAATGTTGATTAAGATTTTCTTTAAAAATGACCAATTATTTTATGATACATTATGCCACACCAGACATTTACTTTTTTAAATTTTTGACTATTAGTTATCAATCGAAAATTTGGATTATCCTTAGCTCAGTAATATCTACAATTTTGAGAGGAAAGCACGCCATTAGTTAGTTGTGAATGTTGATTCCTCAGCAAATAAAATAGTGTGATGAAAGAATCCGTTTTCAATCAGTTTCTCTCCCATTGTTAAACAAAAGTTCATCAAGCAATTTATAATTAAACATTGGTTTAAATGGATAGATTTTGTTGCATACTAAATTTGTTTCAATATGAGATCTGCTAATATCTGTTTTCTGACTTTTGATGAGTGGATTGTCTTGCACAGAGACCATAACTTTTTTTTATCTTTTTAATATTCTTTACATCACCAGTGGTATAATAACAGAGTTTATAAGAGTGCGGTACCCTATCCGGGAACATACTGTATGTGATTCACATTTTTTTTTTAATTTTTAGGTGATACATGCGATTTAATATAAAAAGTAGAATTGAAATCAATAAAATGATGTTATATTTACATGTTCCGAGAAAGAAATGTGTGAAATAAATGTTACCTATATGAATGTTAAAAAGTTTGAAATAAATGGATGACTACTTATTATTGTGGTTTTCATAGTTGTCTTATTATAGTGGTTTATTGTTTACATCAGTCTTACAAGTGTTCAAAATGTTCAGAAAAGACAGGATTGTGATATGGATATTCATTATTTTAGCTGGAGTCTTAAGTTTTCGGAGAAAAAACTTTTCCTCTCTTGCACCCTTGATATGATCAAAACCGAAATCTATGGAAAAAAGCAGCAGATTCTCTACATGTTCTTGAAATTACTTCACATTTTTCATAAATAGCAAACAAATTGAAATAATCCTCATTAGTATAATTTAAACGATCCCCAGGCATTTTTATTTAAATTTTCGGCAAAAACTATTCAAACAATAATTTGATAACTAACTTGACAAATGTCATGTTACTTCAATTGTTTTTTAAGTATTTCTGGTTACGGCCAATTTGACAACAGGTCTGATACAAAAAAAACTGTCCAAAATATAGAAAATTACAAATATCTCTAAAAGTAGTAAGGCTACCCTAACAATGATTATATGGCTTAAAACGAAATTTCAATCTGCATACTACAGATTAAAAAAAATATAGAGTGTTCCATTTAAGTTAACAAAGTTATAGCTGTTTGAAGTTATCAAAATTTAACAGCAAAAATGAAACATCTAGTATTAAATGATTTAATTCGTTGCTATACCTTAATGTAGTGTTACCTATGCCCTTTACAGGTACCAAAAATCCACTTGACATCACGCTCCTGAAAAGAGTTACTAGCATCTCCGCGGACCTTGCATCTGTCAAATTTTTTCTTTAAAAATTAATATCTCAAAATCTATAACTTCTAGTATAAGGAATATTTAATTTCACGTAGAATACGAAAATGCAATAATATATAGGGTGTCTCATTTATAATAACGAAGTTGGTGTCGACTTCCGGTATAACCGGAAGTACTGAAGAGTTTTAGATATTTTAGTTGTGTTCGCCTCAGGGGCATTGTAATGTTGCCAAATTTTTAAATTTTTCGGAGCAGTACTTTCCTAGATATCGATCGACGCAGGTCCCGGTGGGACACCCTGTATATTGGTATCATAGAACTTTAAAAATGTACACAGTGAATCAATTTTGATGGGATTTTAAAGTACATCAAAACTGCTCAAGAAAGACTATCAAATTTACAATTTTTATTTCTCACATTGAAAACAAATTAAGATATCAAAATAAATATCTAGTTTGACAGGTAATTTTTTTTGATAACGAGCTCAAAACGCCGTATCAAATGTTTTTATATTTACTGATTTATAAAGATACTCTGACCTTCCATCGAGTTCGCTCTGTACAGTCCATACTACTACATTTATCTTCACTTAAGGTCGATATTTCAGTGGATACTTTACTTGAAATATCTATGGAAAAGTAAACAAATTAACGTAATGAAAACCACCAAAGAAAAACATTTCTGTGCTCAATTCAGTTTCATTTGATCGATGTTACGACGTAGCAAGCCGTTTACCAAATTACTCACATTTTCTTGATGAAACGGTACTATATTTAGTGTTTGGTCATGAAAGTAATTGTAAACGAAGGAAAAAAATTGTAGGAAAGGTACAAGATGAGTTGTAGCAAATAGAAGAAGATATTGAAAAAATTATAAAATAAAACTATAATATTTTGCTTAACTGTGCCTGTAATCATTTAACTGTTCTCATAATATACAATTTGGATATAAATTTGTCATATTCTTGTTCGCTACATTCACAATTATTTCAGTGATTTTTTTCCGACGGGAAGAACACAAAAGGATTCACGGTGTACACATGTGATGTATTGGGGTTTCTTGGGTATGCACGAGGATTTAACTAGAACTTTTAGGACATATTAGGATGTACCAACTATGTATACGAATTTAGAGAAATGTACATGATTACAGAGAATTTATAGGAAATTTACAGGGGATGTACTTGAACTACCAAAACTTTTTTGATGGACAGTTTCTTCAAGTTTTAAAACACCATTTTTTTCTGTCGCTTTCTGAGGTAACCGCTCTCGGACTTCAATGACAAATGTCGTTTTTAACTAAAATCAAAAATTCTATTACTTCATGTAAGTGTAAATAAGAATCATCAAATCAGGTGTCTTAGCCTTCCAAACTTCATTAGTAGATTTTATTTATTTGATTGTGAATCTACATATTTTAGTTACACTGTTTTTCTTTTCTGTTTTCTGTTTTTATGTTTGAACGTAGAATATAGTCACGAAGTTTAATAGTCTAATCACATCCTCTATAAATCTATGGAGATTTTGGGGAGGAATTATTAGGATGCACTGAGACCTAGAGGGATTTACTAGGATATACTAAGGATTTTCAATAATTGATGGAGGAAGTAGAAGATTTATATGAACAAAAGGATGCAGATGTATACTTTTTGCCAATGTGTTCCACTTTGAACTACCCATCATTATTGTTTCACTAAGGACAAAAGCAAAACAAATACCTAGAAGACCAAATTGATAAATTCTACAATGGTGATTTTTTTCATTTATTTAAAAAAAAACCTAGCAGACAATGTGATTGAAAACGTAATACAAATAATTTAAAAGGTGATGCTACTTCGAAAATTGAGGGCATTTTGAAGCATAAACTAATGCCAAGAATTTGAAAATTAGGGAAAGGGGAGCTGTGAAAATTACCTTTTTGGATTCAAACGCTTTGGAGAATCAAATTTTCAGGACACTACCATTAAATTTAGCTGTAAAATAAACTAAAATAGTTCCCCCTTTGGAGTTAGGAGGGGGATTAATATGGTTTAAAAGTCTAGCCACAGAGTGATATTGCATTGTAAATGTAACCGTTAAAATTGCTTCATTCATATAATAGCGATGCATAAGGTTTTATTAAAAACCAACAAAAATATTAAATTCATAATAAGTATTCAAATTGACTTGCGTTTTCCTCGATACATAATTCTAATATTACTCTTAAAGACAGCGTAAGTCTGTTAAAATACTAACATTCACAAACACCTGACAGTCATCCTCAGTTCTTCTTTGCAATTCTGCCTGAGGATCATCTGCGCTGTTGTAAACCTTTGACTATAAAAAATTCCAAATGAAAAAATCTAGTGGATTTAAATGTGGTAAACGAGCGGCCCAATGGATGGGTGCATATGCACCTGTGCTAATCCAATTTTGTGGAAAATGTCCTCAAAGTGGGGCCTCATCATGCATGAATACCATGTCTTTGCGTGTTTGTAGTTTTTTTTCTATTACCTGAAAAATTCAGGTCCATTTGACTGTCCTGGTAAAATATTAAATCCAGTAAACCTGTTTCCCATTGTTGCTCCAGTGATATTAAAAGTACGTTGATAACGATGATTTTTGGGAAAACATATGGATTTTCTTGATTCCAATAACGAGAGTTATGTGAGTTAGACATATCTCGCCTTGTGAATGTAGTCTCGTCGATAAAGGGGATCTTACCTTGAGTTCGTTCATTTCTACCACCGTTTGACAAAAAAGCTGCAGAAGTTGTTCACGTAACACTCCGAATACTGTTGTAAAGCTGATTTTCTTGAAGCAATGTGACTTGTACTTACATTGGCTCCTGGGTAACAGTCTCTAATATTGCCTCTTAAATTTCGACTATCCGGGTTGATCTTGGTCGGCCTGCATCATTTTTTATTTTGACCATTCGGAATTCCCGGAGATGTTTTTTAAATTTAATGTTCCCAAATAGGGAATATTTATCCAATGTTAATAGATTTATTGATGTATTCCGCAAAAATGTATTCTCTATGCTTTCAAATGTAACAGTAGTTTCGGATACTTAACGATTTTAGAATACAAACACAAAGTATTGTTAGACTCATATGACATTGTTTCAGAGCTACCTCGATAATGCAATATTGCTCTTGGATTTTAAAGTCAATTACTCGTAAACAGTTTGCTTTACTAATTTTAAGCAAGAATACCTTCTTATGTTGAAAACTATGAAAATCAATATTACGCGGAAGATTATTGCAGAAAGTTGTAATTAAAAATAGGATATGAAAAAATTTTAAACTAAACTAAAAAAAACTAAAAAAACTAAATTTAACCTACCCTTAAAATGTCTTGACAATTTCAACTTGATACTCGAAAGTGTTTGAAAGTTATAATTGAGAAAGTGGTTTTTACCTCCTCTTTTCGAGGAGCCATTACAAAGAGCCCTAAATTTACGAAGTTCCATGACCTCTTAAATTATTTGTATTGCATTTTTAATTACCTTATATAAATGCTTTTATAATACCTGTAAACTGCTGGACAACGCAATTATTAATTGCGTTGAAATATTAATTTTCCTTAATAGGTACCGAAATTGTTTCTCTTGTTTTTGAAGCTTAATAACGTTTTAGGCTTCATAATTTTCACATTTCGTGTATAGGTCTGTAATAATTCCTTAAATTATTTAATTAACATGACGGGTTAATTAATTCAAAAAGCCTTCTGGTCCTAAATTCATCGCCACTCCGTTTAAATTTGAAGTTTTCACTCGAAGAAAATTTGGAAAGCGTATTCAGGGAAGTTTTTAATAATTCACACGGACAATCATCACTGCGTGAATAAACATTTAAGTACTTGAGTTCACTTAAGGAATTAGTAATAAAGTAAACGTATTTAACAATACGTTAATTGAGTCGTGATTTCAGTTAAAATTAAGATTTTGTAATTGGAGGTTTACTTTTGGCTTCATAAAAAATACACCCGAATTGTTCAAACAAATAAATGTACTCAGACAATTTTAATTAAATTAATCTATGGATTTTCTACAGCAGCTCATTTAATTTAAAATGGATAATTTGGAAAGTTTTGAAAATGGTTATCGGCATATTTTGATCATCAGTGGGCTAAGAAGTAAACTATTGTATAGGTTGTTAGATCTTAAAGAAGTTTGGAAACATCACAATGATTACTGCAAGAATTAGTTGCGAAATATTCTAGATATACGACACATAAAAGTTGTGTATTTTAGAAAAAAAAATACTGACACTGAATCCGTATTTTTTTAATTCAAGAATTACAGTTGAATATCGCCATCTTCAATTTATTTTAGTGACTGTAGTTAGTAATGGCTAATTACAGTCACTAAAGTTTTAATATAAATTTAATAAAGTATAAAATATTTCTAAGAATGTATGCGTTGTTTATGAGACATCCATCAATAAGTTTTGACTTTGAGAAAAGTCATTTATTTTATACACCGTAATATTGTAAGAGTTTAATTAAAAGCCTTTTTTCTCGAAAACTGCCCTCATTATGAGTTCTAATGAGAGTACAGTATTTTTAGAAAATACAATTGTACATTAGAAATTGGATCCCGAATGGTAAAAAACCTAACCTTAAAAAAAATTAGAATTTAAAATGTAATAGGAATGTAGCACAACTAGCGCCTTCTATGAAATATTATTAAAAACAATTAGACCAGTGTATTTGGCATCATTAAAAAACCCGGAATACCAAATTTCATAAAAATATTTCGCACCGTTTGGAAATTTTCGTAAAAATTCTATTTAAAAAAAATTATTTTGTCGCTCTGTATTTCGAAAACAAGAGGAGATAGACATTTAGTTCATGTCAAAAAATTCTTACTTTTTGTCACACTATCACCCCCTGTACTTACGGGAGGTCTTTATGAAACACCCTACAAGACAAAAACTTGATGGTGCCAATGCAATATACAGGGTGGTTTCACTTTCAATACAGAAACCACAGGAATAGATTAATTGCCAAAAAATAAGTAGAGTTCGTTCTATAATTTTTTTCCTGGTTCACGTAGCATTCGAGATACAGGGTGTTCAAGTTTAAAAAAAATATATTTATCATATCTTCATAATGCGCTGAACAATTTGAATGAAATTTACTACAGCCTATTCACCTAATTAGATCTTTTATTGAATGTAACATTAACCTAGTGGCATTAACCAGTGGCGTGCTACTGAAGGTGCCGCTCCGTTTTGCCAAGAAAAAAATACACCACTGATGTTTTTTGTAGAAATAATGTTAAATTCAGGTACTGTTACGTTAAATAAATGAAAAGTGTATCTCGGTGTTTTTTAATAGTAGCAGCCTTTAGGAAATAATTTAGTTATTTACCGACCATAATAAGCAAAACTGGTCCACATACTCATGTTTGTTTAAAATCCATCTGCAAAAATTGATTCCTTTGTCTGCATTATCGGTTAGGAAGCTTTACGATGATCTCGTTTTAGTATTATAACTAGCTTTGTTTATTTATTCCTGAAGCTGCAGTCCTTGTTGGGCTGATGAGCACGAGAAGAATTGTGGCAAAGAATAGAGGAAAATTGTAAACTACTCAGAGAAAATCATGTCATGATAAGTTCCTCTATATATAAATAAACTAGAAGATGTCAAAAGTGTATCGATATGGAAGGATTGCGCTTTGGAGAATAGGGTTGTTGAACAAATTTCAAAAAGTAGATAATATTATTCTACACGTACTAACTAGTATATATGCACAATTAGAGATTGAGAAATGCGTCAGAACAGTTTTAAAATAATTATTTAAAACTGATTTTTTTATAATATTTCAAAACGGCTGTGACGTCATAAGGGGCACCTTGTAGTGAAATTACGTGTAAATAATTGCGTAAAGGAAAAAAATTGGAAGAAGACGTTCTGTCAACACTGTCAGTAGTGTCAGTCTGTCAGTGAAATTGTCGCATAAAATATTTTCAAGTCTACGAGTTATTTTCCTTATTTTTCGAACTCCTTTATTAAGTAAAATTATTATTTAGTAATAATCATTTCGTATCTTCCCTTAGAATTAAAGCAGAATGTGTGAAAAGGGATTTGTGAAAGCTACAAGTTTTACCGAAAATTGATATATTTATGATCATGAATTGAATTTTTAAAAAGAGACGATCGTTTTAATATAGGCGAAATCAGAGTTATAAAACCAGTCAGGTAAGGATCAACAAATTTAATGAATGCTTTTATTGTGTTTATTTATAATATAAATAAAATAAATAAAACATAATATAAGCAGATATTTTATATTACAAAATACCTATTTATTTATAGAAAATTATAGTACAGTTCGGAAGTCTTATGGAGGTAATGCAATTGGCTATGTGGAATGTGGAATGTAGAACAAAACACCACTTAAATTTTGTTGAATCCATTACAATCAGGAAATTAATAATAACTATCAGAAATACTCTTAATTGATAGACTGCTGTCACTAGTGTCACTTTTATTTAAAAAACAGGAAACAGGGCAACAGAGTTTGACGGACAATTTTGACAAATTTTCTTCTTCTTCTTCAAAATTATGCAATACGATCGCTACTAGCTTCTTGTTCAATTGCCTCTTATGACGTCAGACTAGTTTTTTAGTGACGCAAAAATTCATAAATGATTTCTACCACTAATTTATCATATATTTAAAATTTTACTATATAGGCAGGTTTTTTTATATAAAATCTTTGAATAAACAACAAGTTTGTTTTTACAGTCTACAACCCTATTGTTACTTATTACTTAATTACTTACTCGACCTATTTGCTATTGTTATTTTATTATTTAGTTTAATATTACATTCAATAAAAGGTCTAATTGTTTAAAGTGAAATCATCCTGTATTGTTTTTTAAGAAAGATTTGACTAAATTTGATTTTAGATAAGACAGTAACTGCTACTTAATACCGATAAATACCCTATATACAGGATGTTTGATAAACACGGGGATACTCCTTGAGTGATTTTAAGCCAAAGTGCAAATCGAGTTTTATAAAATACCTGTATCTATGAAAACGTTTACCTTTAATTAAGTAAATCATTAGCCTAACTTTCATCACTCTACATCAATCATTTTCGAGGTATTTTTGAAAACATGATTTTTTTTTAAATTTGAGCACCCTGTATATCGATTTACAGACCCAGATATGAAGTTTTATCTTCCTCGGAAATTTATTCCTTTAAATGTTTTTTTCCTTTTTGTTGCTGCTCTTGAAAGGCACTGTATAAACATCTTACTAAAAATGATTTATTCCAGATACAATTAATTCTAGAACATCGCGATTAATTGAAATAAAGACCTCTTTAGGACGAATAACGGAGAATCATGTAAATTATCCGAATAATTTAGGGATTTTAAGACGGGAAGAAGAGATAAATCTAAAGACGGATCAGCATTATTTAGAACATATCTTGTTTAGTGTAGCCCTCGAAAATAAATTATTTTAAGGCCTTCGTAAGTTACACAAGCAATAAATTATGTTTTACATTAGATTAAACAAACGTTCAAGAGTTTGCAAACTTAGTTCTAATTACGGATCCTCTACCAACCTCTGTACTTTGTAGGACAGTACACTGCAGCCGCAACCCTGAGCCTGGCTTCAGATACTTCTCCGAAGGTCCTTGGATTTCCGCTTTCGCCTCTGAAAGAAAAACGCAGTAATTAAACTTTTTCCTTTAATTAAAGTAACACAAGATCTCGCGTACAACCGACAGCTTTTTTCGAATGGGTTGTGATTAACTTTCAGCTAATGAAAGAAAATTGTGAAATAAGCTTTGTAAGATTAAACTATGCGAAAGTAAATTAGGAATAGGTATATATCGTGTTAGTCAGTTTATCCACAAAAAATTCGTTTAATGTTTCTCGCGCAATAAAAAATTGTGGGACGAGGGGGGCGGAGAGGGAAATAAAAATACGTAAGTAAGAATTAATGTTCCACCATTAAAACTTACTGAAATACCCCTTCAACAGTAAATAATAGGTACCTAGGTCTTTGCAACTTATGAGATATAAAATATTTTATGAGACTATACACGACGTAGTACGTAATCCTGCATCCTGTCAACATGTTTCTGAGTAATTTACAGATACAGGAAGACATTATACAGAGTGTGGCGTGTATAATCTATAAAAATTAAACTACAGCTTCCTGATGATATTTGTAATATATAAGTCTTATACGAAAAAGTTCTATCTTCGCGTTTTTATTTTGTAAATTAAAGTTCATTTATTCAATGAAAATTAAGGCCGACCCCTGTGTATTAAAAACTTTGGAAATGTTTTTATGCGACCCGAGATGCAACTTTATAATTTTAAGTCGGTATAATCTAATACTAGTAATATTAACCCATTATAATAAGAAAATAAGTATCAGTTTTTTTTTTAATATCTATTTTTCTTTGTACTTTTGCATTGAAAAATTCCATAAAAATTGGGAAGTATCTTTCTATCTTTCAACGACGATCTGTTTACGCGGCTGGTCTACAGCACGTAACTCATTGTACAGCACACGGACAGGACCGTTCCAGAGAAAATATTTTGATCCATAATTGAACTGTAATTTACGAAAAAAAAAACCGCAAAAATAGAACTTTTTCGTATAAGACAAATTATTATTATCGTTAGGAAGTTGTAGTTTAATTTTTATAAATTATACACCCCACACCTTGTATAGTAGAGATAACAAATCATACTGAATTTTTAAATTCTTTTTTTTTATTATTGAAGAAAACTGTAAAATATCAAACTAGGTCTAAAATATAAATAAATCTTTGCACTCTTGTTTATTATTTTTTTCCAGTATCCAGATCATCCAGAAACGAATATTCTATAAAGTTGAAACAAATTGATTTTGATGAAATTATCTTAGCAAATACAATTTTGCTTTCTTAAAAATTGACGGAACTTAAAAAATGGTTACTTCTTTTTTTAAGGTTTAAGGTTAATGTTCTAATATATTCCATACCGTTTTGGTATAAGGAGATTTTTGGAATAATCTAAGGTGACAATTTGACAAGGTGACAAAAAACATTGTATTATTAGCTCTTGTAATTTTTTCTAAAAACTCTTCGATATCAGAAATTTAGGTACTCAAATAATATCCACTTTTCTGTAGAATTATCCATTTCAGCGAAATGCAGCAAGTTCATCTTTTTGCAGAAAAAGAAATGATATTTCATAAAACATCTGAATTTTCTCAAAATCCCACAAATAAAATATGGGAAAAAATATGTACCTTTGCTGTGTAACAAAGGTCGGGAATATTGCCAAGACAGATTGGTATTACTTTTCTTAAAAAACCTTTAATAAATAATTTATTATACCTATGTCATTCAACTGTTTTTGAGCTATCATTCATTTGTTTTTGAGCTATGACAATATGATCATACCTTTAATTTCTTTACTTATAAGATTTCGATAGAGCTTGCTTTTCTGAGTCCATTCATACCACTTAAGCGGAGTTTGGGGTTTGTTAGTAGCTAAGGGGTGATTTTTCACAGAGAAACATCATTTGCTCCTTGGCAATTAACGTGAACAAATTAATTTTATACAATCCTGATACTCCTAACGAAGACTTGTAGTGTCAATAATATAGCTTTATATCTAACGAGAGATTATATCTAATGACTTTCAAACAAGGGTCGAAATATGCTGTGGAATAGATTATCCAGCCTTATTACCAGATTACCCCTCTATTTTTTCGTGTTATGGTAGTTAAAAGGCAGAATTTACCAGCGGATTTGGATGGTGCAGAAGACTTTAAAAAATGCGATGAAGGTGATGAACTGAAGCAGATTTATTCCGAAATGGTTAGATGTGCACAAAATTTATTTGTTTTTTTTTTCAACGTACTGCTAAACAGAATGATGCTTAATTTAAATTATGTTTTTCTAGAATCAAAACCCCGATTAAAAAAAAATGTTTCACTTCATAATAATTCTAAACGATTAGGTACTAACAAATCCTACTTTTGACTTACGGGTATCACCGTACTGATAAAAGTAAACTCTATCGAATTTTGATGAAAAAGTTGAGGGATTTCCGTTTTATAGTATACCAAATTTCCCTTAAACCTTAAACGTGGCCAAATAGTCTTTTAAAGATTCCAATTTTTTTTAACAAAGTAAAGTTGGACCAACGGCAATTCATATAAATCGATTTATTTTCGTGTAAGGAAGCTATCTTTAAAGTATGGCCCATTCGTTTTCGGACACCCTGTGTATAAGAAGGAGCTAATTAATTTTCAAATTAACGTGGTTATTTTAAAGCTTTATTTAAGGTTTAATCGTTAAGAAATTTTCACTGTATATTTACAATCCGTTCAATTTTTGAATATCATTTTCTTGAAAAAGTAGGAGATTGAAGTAGGTACTTCTTTATCACTTAAATTAATCCTAAAATTAAATTCCGTCCTTAATTACACTCTTAATGTTTGTATCCCCGCGAAGTTAATAAAAACAAACATTTCCATCTTGATCTAAGCCAGCAAGCTAAACGGAAATCATATCTGCTTTAAGAGTTACTTAAAGTTCAACAAGATGGTTCATTATAATTCCTGGCCACTTCACAGTAGTCTGATTAAGTTTAAAGTTTTCGTAGAAATTTCCCTCGTCTATGAAATGTACAAAATTACTTTTCGTTTGAATTTTTTTTACAAGGAGTAATACATTTAGAATAACTCTAATGAAGCATGTTTCAATAACAAAAAAACATTATTTATATTTTCGAAATAAATATATTCTACAAACTATTTCGTCCACTACTTCATTTATTTTTCTACTACCCACTCTTATTAGGTTAAGAATCTCTTCGTTATTTACCAACTCAACATTCATAATTGCTTAGATAAGCTTGCCCTTCTAGATGAATATTTAACTATCTTCAAACGTTTCTATACAAATTTAATGCCCGTGCTCCCACACAACCCGAATAAAGTAAACTTAATCCTCTATTAGGTACTGGGTTTTCATCTACATGGGAACGAAATTGAAAGAACGAAGTAGTTTACCTTCCACTTTAGAATTCAAGTAGAGAATCATAAATAAACTAGTGATAGATCTACGAAGTTCTGGGAAAAAGCAATAGTACAGTAATATGTAATAAAGTAAAGCTAGTATAAAATGAATAGTCAACAAATTCTTAATTTCACGTGATTTTAAAAGAAGTATTTATGAATATCAATATTTCAACTGTTAACTATTATTGAACAGCACTTGTAAAAATTTGGGAGGAAGGGGCAATAGGTTATTCCTCATTAATAATAATAATTATTAAGTATTATTATAAGGCTATATCGTCAACATTTTTAAACAAAACTGTTAATAAAATTTGTACTGAATTTTGTAACGAAAATTTTAGTTAATTTCGTTACAAGTTGATTTTATTCCCATATACCATAATTTTTTCTTTAATCACATTCACGTTTCCATGATTACCACATTCTTACCCAGAGATACTCCGATCAACTCTTAAAACACCAGAGAACAGTCTTATATTACACTGAAACCATTGATTTTAAATATTTCATAGATTTTCTACAAATATTTCTACATATATGCAATTTTCTATATCTATAACGTTGTTGAAAATACTTAAAATATTTTAATTACCTATATGAAAATATATTTTAAACTTACTACAATTGTGACAATTTTTTTACAATAGAATGAAATACCGTTGTAATAATAATAATAGTATTAATTTTGGTATTTACTATAGCTTAAATTTAATAATTTCTGTGTAAATATTTGCAAAAATTTTAGAAAACCTTGATTTATTTGATAGAACAAAAATGTGTTCTGTAATTTGTAATTTGCCAATTACAAGAATAATTCGTTCTCACATTTCAATATTTGAAGAGTTTGATACATTTTCACGGCTTTAAAAAGAAATAAACGCTAAGGTAGTTCTAGTTCAAAAAATAACACTATGATACAAAAAAATAAGAATACATAAATAATCCACTTGCCTAATAAAATATAGTATCTATTTTATTGAAGTTATTTTCACAATATGTAGTTACTACCTGTATATATATTTTAGTTTCGCATCTGCCAATATTATAGTGGGTTTCCCCGTTTATATGTCAAATAAATGAGTAAATAAGTAAATAAATATTTATATCGTTACTTCTTCCTTAGCACTGAATCTGCTATTTCCGCATCATGACACCATTGCGTCATGGTATAGAATTTCTTGTTTGACTCTGAAATAAGGTTACTAAGTATTGCAAATTGATTTCTACGGGCAGTAAATCGATTAAAATTCATAAATTTGGCGAAAATTAATTCAAGTTTCATTTTCATTTTGCCATTGTGGTCCAATTAAATAGACCTTTAAATCGCAATTTGGTCAACTTGCCTGAATATTTGGTATAAGTTAGTTTGAGGTATGTAATAACAATAAGTGAGAGTAATTTTTTTCAACCTCCGGCCATGGGTGAAAGAAGATAAAATAAAGGGGTTTTTCAAGATAACTCAAAAGGGGTAAGAGCTAGAAAAAAAGATTCTTATAAAAGTTGTAGAGCATATAAGTCCACATAAAAATGATCAGGGGACTTTTTCTTGTACTATGAAAATTAACACAGTTAGAAATTAAGGGATAATTTCAGAAATTTTAAAAAATCATAACAAGCAGAAAAATTAATGAATTTTATTTTCAATCTACTCTAAAAAAAGTAAACTATTTTTTCAGAGAAATAGATACCTATAGTTTTTAATTTTTAATAAAAAATTATAACAATTCCACAAAAAGAACATCAGTTTTTATCTTTGTCGTCAAACAATATTTCCAAACCAACTTTTCATTATTTTAAATAAATAATCAATCGATGACATAGCAAAAATTGTTTTAGTGTTAAATCATAAAAATTAACGATTAAAAAACTTACAATAATATTAATTATACTATAACTAACAATATTGAAAATTGAATACCTATATATCCACTGCCCCTCATTTCCCGATATTCCTCCACTACGACCGTGTACGCGCGCTCGGCCTTTTTTGAGAATGTTTGGAGGAATTTTTTACCTATTTTGCATCATTTTATCGGAAAGTTAAAATATACGTTTTGTAGTATTATACTTCTACTTTTAAAATCCGGCTGAAAAATTAAAATCGGTTCATTTCCAACACATTCAAAATTTTTTCAAAACTGCACCAAAAAATTCAAATTGCAATTGTGCCTAAACTAATGGCCCGAGAGCGCCTGCTTTGTGCACACATAAAGTACATCTAATTCACTACTTTTTTGCACAGGATCAGCCCTACAACTTAAAAAATGGCGTAGTAATAAATTTAAAAAAAAACGCAAAATTTTCCGATTGTTCCGGGTTTTCTTCGTTTCCAGTTATCCCTTGATAGCATTCAGATTGCTTCGTTAGTTTAGGTTCTATAAGCAAAAAGCTTTTAAAAATGCGTTTTTTGCACAAACATGTTTATAAAAAATTAATTAATGGTAAATTGGAGTGGGAAACCTACAGACTGTTATGATGGCACAGTCCGTTTGCTACTAGTAGGTATTTTGTTTCAAACAAAACCTCTATTGATTAACTCACTTGCTTATAATGGTTTATTTTTTCACTCGCTTATAATATAATGCAATATTCCAAAATACACAAAAAAAAATAAAATATGTCACTCAGGTATTATTAAACCAATAATGCAGTATTGGTTTAACTGTTTTGTTAATTATTCAGGTTATAATATAAATTATTCTTGAAAACTAGGTTCGACAGTACAAACATAATTTTATATTCATATTCAGCGTCATCGAAAATAGGGGGGGTAGGCAAAATTTGGCGCGGATTTATGAGTTCTACGCTATAGTAAATAATTGCCGTAGTTTTTTTTAACAAGGCGTTTATTCTTCCTATGTAGAAGCTTTACTTTTCATTTTAGTACTTCGTAATTATCTAAAGATAATAACATTCATTCAACGAAATAATAGAAACAATTTAGTTTAGAGCAGATTAAATCTAAACTTGAAACATTTTAAAATTTGAAAAGGGGGCACGTCAAATTTCTTCCTGCTGAAAGTACAAATGCTCTCCGTATACACATAATCTCCAGCAACGTTGATGTTGTTTCCTGTCAAGTTATCGCAATTGCTTCCTGGCGAATTTCAAGTGCTCTTCGGAATGTGGAATAATACATATAAAAGACGAGATTCCCTCAGCTACCAGCAATTTTTCAATTTTCTCCCACTTGGAGCCCGACACTGAAATATTTTCAGGCCATATTGAAATTAAACGAAGTGGCAATGCCGCGCCCCGTGACATCTGCTGATATTATGAAATTCTATTGTACCACGCCGACTGACACCCAGGCATACCAAACATTTACATATTTATTACCTCGTAAATATCTGGCGACCTTGTTTAGTTTATATATTAAAAGTCTCAGTTCTAACCAGGGCTGAGGACGAATGTGGGTTAATGCTATTTGCGCCGGGAGTATTTGCACAGAAAAGTTTTCGCATATATTTCGGAGTTGGGATGAAATATGTAAAAGTAATTCTTTTAAGTGCAGGGCCATGTTGCGAAAGTTGAGAGTTTAATTGCGAACTCCCCGTTATAATTACTTTATTGGATGTAATTGCACAACTTAATAGAATTACTACTGATTTTTTTTCATATTTGTAATTTTCTTCATGATTCATGAATAGTTTTAGTGAGAACAATAATTAGCTTCAAAACTAACTACATTCGAAATTACGTGACACAAACGTCCATATTCATTTACACAAATGCAGGATATTACCAAAAAAAATGTTTTCAAGTGAATCAATAGCAGACGAGTCAGATATTTTTTCTTAATCGAAGTTGGGTCATACCGTCTTCTTTTGAGCCAAAGAATGTCGCAGTACCTTTTTGATCATGTGCTTTTTGCATATGTATTTGAGTTTTATTCTGAACAAGCATTAATTAGTTCTATATTATGTATTGTTGATGGTATTTAATGCTCAAATAAAGTAAATGTGGGTTAGATATCTTTAGAACACTATTTTTAGGCAAAAAAAATGTGTTTGAATTACTCTTTACCCTATTTATAATAGAGAAAAAAAATATCGTGTAAAATAAGAAAAAAAAGCGCTTTAATAGTGAAACCCTTATGAGAGGCACCTCTTCAAATAAATATATGCGGAACATATCCTGCAGTAGGTTCATCAAAACAGTGATAAGATTATCACGTGATGGAAAAAAGTCAAAATTAAAGAAAAAAGAAGCCACATCAGAAAAGTTGAAACAGGAAATAAGTTACCTACACTGTAAGAAAAATTGGACTTATTTTCACTCAATTTCACTCAACAATGTGTCAATTTCTGTCCACACCCCATTAAGTGAAATTTTCCTCTCTTATTACGAGTACAACTAAAATTGTATTAGTGAAACTATCAGTTTTAGTTCAAATATTATCAAAAATGTGTAAAATTTACAAAATGCCCAGTATTGACTGAAAATGGATCTTTTTGCCTTCACTCAGACCGATTTATTTACAGTGAATATTAATAAATTTGTCCTGTCAGAATTGTTTTTGCATAAAGAGTGGTCAGTCATAATTAAAAACAAAAATAACAGTTATCATCAAATACAGGCTGTTACAAATTCGCTTCTCACTACAGGAATCTCGGAAACTATAAGAAGTACGAAGTAAATGGGGGCAAAGTTGCGTAATCAGGGGACCAACATTGTGTCAAGGCTAACATGATCAGTTTTCAAAATATTTGAAAAAAACGAAATTTTGGAATTCCGTTTTTGTTTCATTTAAGCCTTGTTTAAGGTGATATTGGAAAAAGAACACTTTCTCATGGCCATATTTTGCCCTGTATCCAATGGCATAATCAATTTTTATATGTAACGTTTCTTCTCTCCAGGACCATCATCAACTTCATTTTCTTACGACCCTTGAAATTTTATTACATTTTTTGCAATTGTTTATCTACCTGAAAAAATATTTGTCCATTTTAGTTTCTTTTAAAAAACATGTTTTATTATTGGTTCTCACATTTTCTTATTTTATTTAAGAAATATTAAGTTTTCAAACATATTCAAAAATACTCAATTTAAAAAAAATCTTATTAATGAAATCAAACAATCTTCTTTGATACCAGAAATGTAGATATGGAAAAGATATCCTAACTGCATTTTGAAAAAAACAGTCAAATGGTAAAAGTAAAAAGCACAATTTTGTTTAGTTAGATAAACAGTTAAAATTGATGTTGCCATGTCCAGAAGCTTTTGACATTGTCTCTTCAAAATGACATCCTTTATTTCTAAATAACGTTTATATATTTTTTCTGTTAATATTATTTGTGTACGAAAAAGAAATCTGCCTGATGAAATAATCCCAACTAAAATGTGGAAGTAAAACGATCTCTTAGTAGAAGCTGTTTTTTTTTACATAATTAGTATTTGTCAAGGGTGATAGTAGAACAGTAAGAATACAGATTTATTTGTTTGAATTATTTCATTATTTAACAACTTTAATATATCAGTTGCGTTTTCGAATTAATTACCTATATTTAGACATCAGTTTTTATTTTGAATAATTATTATTTATTTTAAATATCGTTTGTATACCTAAATTTTTGATATCGAAATCTATTGTCTGACTTCAGTTGACAAGAATTTTTTTCAAGTTTATATTTTTGATTTCCTTTGAGTTAACTTGAAAATTAATATAGCGATTTTTTTTTTCTACGACAATCCTGATAAGATCAGTACAGACTTAATTTAATTCCTCCATATCGTCTTACATTTTTTGAAACAAAAACATATCGCAAAACCTTTTTTAATAAAAGTCGTTTAGAAAAGAAGACCTTTACATGACGTTAATTAATTTTTTTATGAGATTGGGAAAAACGTTTCAATCACGTCACAGCTTTTAGGGTGTTAGATTTAGTAAGGTCTTTGTGGTTTCCAATTTTCTCTTTTCGTTTTCTTATAATAGTGGACAACCCTCAAATCTGGGTCACTCTGTACATTGTTTGTACAAAAGTAATACTTCCTCTTTTCGAAAGTGAAAAATATAAAATGATTAAAAATCAAATAATAATATAATTTAAATAAATTAAACTATGCCAGATAGGTACTCAAATTTTCAAAGTTAGATATTGTAACTGTACATAATTTTCGTGTGCTGTCAACTTTTCCAATTCAGCCTGTTATTGTTATACATTTATTTCATTACTTTACTTGTAAATTCGCCTTCATATATTATTAATAAAGAGCAAATCTCATAAGAGAAAAAAGTCTGCCGTATTCGCTTCGTGGTTTTGACAGACCCTTACAGGTGACACCAATATAATCTACTTATTCGGGTTTATTCGCTAGGAAGTCATAATATATCGCCGAATTGGAATCAATGGATAGCCCCTTACAGAATTCCCGCATCCCATGCGTTATTGATTTAGTCAACATTTATCTCATCAGAGACTCCACGAATTTCTGTTATTGAGTGGAACGGAGCAGTGAAAAATGGCAATACGAAATTATGTAATTGAAGAATTATTGCTAATTTAATTTTATTCAGAATTTGACACTTATTGTTTCCTGAGCAGCGCCATTAACGAATGTTTTTGTCTTCATAATATCGATTTAATTGCAATTTTGTGCCCGTATTTATATTTACAGAAGAAATATTACAGGATGGACATGCGGTTTCAGGCTTTCAAGTAAACATGGCAGAGTCAAAAAATAAATGTAAATATATATTATCCTGCGTTCTCTAATGCAAAACTTGCTAATAACCAGTGGCGGAGATGCTGAGAGATAACGTCAAAGAACTTCACAATTTTGACGCCAATGAGTACTTTATGTATGGGATAAGTGCAGTTACTTCTGGCCGGTGCTTCTAAGGAAAATGTGTCTTCCGTTTTATTCCGAACCATTTTTAATTATTATTATATATTTTTTTTAATTTAAAATATATCTTCGACATGCAGTTGCATAAATTCAAACTAACTTTCATTATGGATTTATGTCAAATTTCACTGTCAGGAGTGCCTCAAGGATCGCACGTGAGACCCCTAACGTTTATATTTTATATTAATAAAATAAAAGAATGTGTTAATTACTGTAGTCTTTTAGAATGCTGATGATATTAAACTAATTTTATCAATTCGTGATTTTACTGATTGTCTAAAACTCCAGAATTATCTTGATGCTTTTGTAATTTTTTGTGAAAGCAATAATTTATTCATGAACATTGATAAATGCCATATTATCAATTTTATGAAATGAATAACCTTTCCTTTATCAATATAGTACCAACAATTCAATTTTAAATCGCAGAAATAAAATTAGAGAGCTTGGAGTGATTTTTGATAGTAAAATGTTATTTGTTGCCCATATTAATAAACTAATATCTAACACTTAAGATGCTGGGTTTCATTATGAGGCAGTCGAAAATTTACTAACTCTAAAGCTTCTTACTTTTATATTACACGTTTGTATTTAGTCAAATTAATTTTGCTTCAGTTATTTGGAATCCTCAATATAATACATATTATTGAAATGATTCAACATAAATTTAAAAAGAGATTACAAAATGTGTACTTCTTTAACAAAAACTTTATGTAATTTATAATTTTATCACTCTTTTGTACCGTTTGTTCGATATATACAGGGTGTTAATTAAGTATGTACAATAAATTCAACAGATGAATATTTAAGTGATTTTAAGACAAAAAGTTCACACAAGCATTGGTCCGCAGGTGCTTCGCTTTGAAGATCAAGGGAACTTGTAAACAATTTTAATTTAACTTTTGCAAAAAATTGCTATTTCGTAAATATCTTAAATACCCTTTACCCGATTTTGTTGAAATTTGGCAGTGTTATCTGTAGTGTTAAGCCCAAACTACATAGTAAATATGCGCCACTTCCAATCCGTCTCTAACTGCCGTACTGCTTAACTACGACAGTAACCATGACCACCACTGTAAACACTTTACAGATGTAGGAGTGAGCTACGCGGAGCCCACGTATTCAGAGTTTTTCAAACGAATTTTGCAAGTCGAGTTAAACTGACTGCATATTACAAATTTAACATCCAGTTGAGCTATTTGATTTTTTTTTATTAATATTATAACTATATTCAATATATTGATTATGTATTTATAAAAACCCCATAAATTATACTTTTGTAAAGAGAATTTCCCCTTTTTTCGAATGAGGTAAAAATTCAATATAGCGTCCATAAAAAAAAAAACAAAAGTTAACTACTGCTCAGCACACATCTTTAGAGAAAGGTACGTCAATACTGACAGTAAAAATTTATTCCTCACATCATTTTATATCAGACTACATATTTTTGACAAAAATTTTGAAAAACAAGTGAAATACGACTAAAGAAAGAAATAGCATAAAATCAGTTTTCTTCTAATATCTTCGGAACTATTCGGAATTTTCTAAATTTAAAAACAGATCCGTGATGGCTATAAAATTCTGCACATTTTTGCCTATTTAACCATTTCTGTAACAATTAAAGAGTTGTAACCCTGTATATATTAATTAATTATCATAATAAGTGCCACGCGCTTTAAAATTAAAATGTGCAACATCTAGAAAGATAACACAGGGCAACAAAATTTTACGAAAGATCACACCCAAAAACCAGACCTCACTTGCCCGAAGGTTTTTGGTGCGTAGATTCCGAATCTGGCGTCAGAATTGCTCCTATACGTCATGTTTCCGACATAACCTAACCTAAAAGTGCAAAAACACGTTTTTTTGTTCTTGTATCACTACAATTATGAGTGGAAAGGAGACATTTTTAAAATTTATTTGCTTCTTTGATTCATTGGTAGAACTGATTCATACGTCAAAAAACTTGACAAAGTCTGGAGCAGTGTAAAACCACACTGTTTACCAATAAATTCGTGAATTAATTCATGAAGAACTTCGTCAATTCATTCATGAATAAATTGTCAATGTAAAACAGCTATTATAAAAACGCAAAGTACCTAACTTCAATGATATTTCCGCGAATAAAAAAGATTTTTCAAATGTGAAAAAAGCGTTTTGAAGGGTAAGAGAGAGAGGTAGTTTAGGAGGGCATGATTTGTTTTTAGAAAAAAAATTTCGCTCTGTGATATAAGCTCAAATATAGCAAAAACGTGTTTTTGCACTTTTAGGTTAGGATATCTCGGAAACGTGACGTATAGGAGCAATTGTGACACCAGATTCGGATTCTACGCACCAAAAACCTTCGGGCAAGTGAAGTCTGGTTTTTGGGTGTGAAAATTGTTCCCCTGTGTAATTATTAACAAATTAACAATCCCTTTCACCAAGATAGCAGCGTAATGTGATTGTGTTCGGTCATACGCGCCTAGGCAGATTTTTAACTTGATACATTCCTTGAAGATTCTAGTAATAGCGTTATTGAAAAGGCGCTTTGTAACAGAATAATTAACGTAACTTATTATTATTCTCGTTATTCCACGATTATTACAATAGGAAACTATCCATTAACTAATCACTAAATATTTCAATGAATCCAGTAATATTAATATTGTTTAATTCTAGTCGAACGTAATACTACGTTGAAAGTACCACCAAGACAACCACGATCAACATTATTTAATAATTTCAATGTGGTAAGCAAATGCAGTAGTTGGGTATACGTATTTCGTGTTTGAAAATCCTCCATCTGAAAATTTGGGTACACTTTACAGCTGACGCAGGCGACAAAGTTGATTAATGGATGGAACTTCGAGCTTCCCAATTTATAAAGATTAATACGGTTAGGTAAGTAAGGATAATTAAGTTAAATATGAAGTATTAAAAATGAGAAAGTAAATTCCAACAAAGTAATCCCTACACTTTCCAGGCCTTTCAGACCAGCGCTTCTGAATCCATTCATTGTGTCGCTGAAAAAGGGTTTTCGCAGTCGAACTATTCCAGAGAATTACCTAAAAACACAAAAAGTTGACGGTAAAACATGTGCCGCCAAACGCCACCGACGTGTACGCGGATGTAACAGAGGCGCGTTCGGCCTCTTTTGCATGGGCTGAGCTTAAATTGTTTGGGTTTCCACGGCCTTCTGTTCTGGCTCTATGAAACGTAATATCACTTTAATACTTTTAATCTCTTTCGGCGAAACGTTCTGAATATAGTTGTGAAATCGTAGTTATAGATTATTATTTCAAACTGTTTCAAATAACGTAACTTATTTTTTGAAAGGTGAGATATATTATGTTTAATTTTCACCATTCACCAAAATTTGCCGTAAGTGAGCATCGTATTGAATCGGATTGTCTTAATTAACAATCATTAAACGTGAATTACATATTTTTTTCTACTACCGCTGTTAATAACGAAGAATAACCACTATGTTTTAGAAATTTATTAAACTTATAATTAACGAAACATTATAACACTAACAAAATAGAAATATCAGAAAATCGAGGTTAATTTATCAAAAAAAGGAAATTTTAGAATTCATCTTTGTGATTTATTATACAGAGTCTTCCACCTAAGAGCATTCTTCTGTAACTCTGTAACTGTAAAATTTAAAAAAATGGTTTTAAGGAGGTTTATCGGGGTACGGAGGTACGTCTAAAGTCTAACGAGAGTTTCTGTAGACTCGCTAGTGACTAAAGTAGTAAGCATTTAGATTTGGCAGGATTATTATAAATTATGTATCTTACAAGTACCTAATCGATCTCTACGAGCTGTCATACGGTTTCTTAGATATCGGTTTTCTATTTATACTCTATCTATCTTTATATCTGTTGCTGTGGAAATTGTTGCGCATTCTACGTGAAAAGACCAAAAAAATCTGCATTCTCATAAGATTGTGTATTAAATCGTAAAAAATTATTTTATTAATATCTCGTCTCTTAGGTACCCAACTAACACAAATGCTACTATTACATCACTCAAAGTTATATAACTGTTTTTTAATAGCAGCAAATGCATCTTTTAGATTTTCAAGGCCTTAATAAGGTGTTAATTTGCTCCTATAGCAATTTTGGTATATAAAAAAGCTGTTAGAACATTCTAATAGTAAAATTATACANTTCTACTACCGCTGTTAATAACGAAGAATAACCACTATGTTTTAGAGATTTATTAAACTTGTTATAATTAACGAAACATTATAACACTAACAAAATAGAAATATCAGAAAATCGAGGTTTATTTACCAAAAAAAAGGAAATTTTAGAATTCTTCTTTGTGATTTATTATACAGGGTGTTCCACCTAAGAGCAATTCTTCTGTAACTCTGTAACTGTAAAATTTAAAAAAATGGTTTTAAGGAGGTTTATCGGATACGGAGGTACGTCTAAAGTCTAACGAGAGTTTCTGTAGACTCGCTAGTGACTAAAGTAGTAAGCCTTTAGATTTGGCAACGCTGCACTTGGTTGGCTTTGTTTGGATGCCTAAGCTTGAAATATACATCATATGTCACACCTGCGAATTTCAAATAATACGCTACGTCGAGAACCGCGACGTTGCCGCTATCACGCATATCAAGGTTAAGTTAGTCAACGGCAGCAGTTTGAAGGAGGATTATTATAAATTATGTATCTTACAAGTACCTAATCGATCTCTACGAGCTGTCATACGGTTTCTTAGATATTGGTTTTCTATTTATCTGTTGCTGTGGAAACTGTTCGTCACTTGTTGCGCATTCTACGTGGAAATACCAAAAAAATCTGCATTCTCATAAGATTGTGTATTAAATCGTAAAAAAATATTTTATTAATATCTCGTCTCTTAGGTATCCAAACTAGTCATAATTTTTTTTGAGGATTTTCTTCATATTAATAAGCTTACATTATTTTTTTTTTATGAATATTTGTTCGTCAATTCCAAATTAGATAAACCTCCTTAATACCAGTGTCAAGAAAGCATTGCAAAACCACTTTTCCCTCAAATTTTATTAGGCCTGGGACTGACAGTGTCAATATTTACTGGCATGTTTAAAAAATGGTTTGACACATAAAAGTAAACCACTAAACAATTACTAAACAACTACAACTACAACAACTAAAACAAAACGCAAAACAAAACAGACAAACTCGGAACACAGATTAGACCTCTAATTTACATCAATTGCTCGAAGTGTCCTCCTTCTGATGAATACACAAACGAATTCGGTTTTTAAAAGACTGTTCAACATTGGTCAGCATGTCTGGCGTAATTTCTTGAAATACTACTGTAGTGCACTGCCGCATATCTTCCGCAGTAGTTGGTGGTGTACCGTAAATTTTATTTTTTATAAATCGCCATAAAAAGAAGTCACAACTTGTCGTATCTGGACACCTTGAAGGCTAACTCACTGGTCCCCCACGTCCAATCCATCTGTTGCTAAAAGTTTCGTGTAAAAACTGACGAACCGCAGCGCTATTGTGAGGTGGAGCACCATCATGTTGCATCCACATTCTTCGAAGCGTAGCTAAAGGAGTATCACCTAACAAATCTTCCAGACTGTCTCTTAAAAAGTTTAAATAAACTGCTCCAGATAGATGCTGGTCAAAATAGAATGGTCCAATGAGATGGGTTCCCAAAATTGCTTTCCACACGTTCAAAGACCATCTGTGTTGGCTATGAGTTTTCCGGAATTGGTGGATTTACTGTGTCATAATAATATAATGGTAATTATGACGATTAATGAAAAGTAGCCTTATCTGAGAACATCGTTTTAAAAAATCATCATTTTGATTTAACATCTCAAGTGCCCACTGACAAAATTCCAGTCTCCGCTGAAAGTCTACTTCTAGTAGACTTCTTGGTGTAACTGGATGCGATAAGGATGATAACTGTGCTTTTGTAACATCCTATGTATCGAGGTTGTACTAATACCCGTTGCGTGACTAATTTGTCGCACACTTATTTGCGGTTTTTTTCTGAATACCTANTTATTTGTCACATTCATTGATTTAAAAAAAAAAATAATGAAAAAAATTTTTATTTCAAACCGTCAGATTTAGAAAACCCCTCCAGATAATCGTTAGATTATGGATCAGCACGACCAGGGCATCAAGCTGAACCGTCTATATGAAAACCTGCCGATTTTTTTTGCTTTTTCAAAAAGCTGCTACGAGTTTGCGTCACATCCGAATCGTCAGTCTTTTGAATGGGAGCTTCGTTCGGGTTCACTTAACATCCCCTCTGAATATCTGAAGCGCTAGAGTAAATTTTTTTTACCCATTTTTAACTTTTCCGTACGGCCGCCCTCACCATCCAATTCGGCACTATCAATATCTGACGTGCCCGAGTATTTCCATGTGACTGTTTTTTTTACATTTTTAAAAGCCTGTAGACGCTTCCCCCACCGGTGACAGGGTATACATCATATAACCTTTTTTTCTTTCTACCATCTAATCTTCAAAATCAAATAGGTCCCCACGACGCTCCAGTAAATCTCTGTTTAGCATCGTGGGCTCCCCTACTATTAGCAAAATAACTACAACGTCAACTTTAATCAAAACTAGAGTGACATTTAATTTGCCTTGTATGTCAAAAAGTGCAAATTATTTGCAATGCCTTCATGACGCTGTTACATGGCTACTTTTTCGGGCATTAGAAAATAACCTGATTTTTCTGGAAAATTGTTTGAGATAAACTTATATCAGTCGAAAAGGCATTCAATTTTGCATTCATCTCTGGCAATTAATATAGGTCATTCCGTTTGAAAAAAAAAGTTTTTCACCTTGTAAGATTATTAAATGTAAGTGTTAGTATTTTCGAGTCTGAATAACGTACACGTTTTGCTCACAGATGACAAGATAGAGTAATTTATGTCAAAACGAACTGTGGAAACTGCAGGTTTCTAAATCTTACGGGTTGGAAGTAAAGCTATCTAGCCTCATTTAGAGAGCTGAAATCTTGATTTTTTTGAAAAACTACTGAATATCTCTAAAAGTTTTAAACACCATGTACATTTAATAAATTCTACCTAATATCAACCAAGGAATTAAAAAATACAATAATATACAGGGTGTTCCATTTAAAATTACAAAGTTTTGTAGCGCCCACGTGAAATGG
Organism: Anoplophora glabripennis; assembly: GCF_000390285.2. Classification (NCBI taxonomy): domain Eukaryota; kingdom Metazoa; phylum Arthropoda; class Insecta; order Coleoptera; family Cerambycidae; genus Anoplophora; species Anoplophora glabripennis. The sequence continues at coordinate 154,913 of NW_019416965.1, read as the reverse complement.
AACATGATTCAATTTTTTTAATAAATTTTACAGTTACAGAATAATTCCTCTTAGGTGGAACAACCTGTATTTGTATACTCAGGATATAGTCCAGTCATTATAGACATGAAACAGCCTGTTTCGGGAAAAAAATACTATCAGAAGTTTCTCTGCGGAATATTGTTCGGAAACGTGTTATAAACAAAATATCAAAAAATCAACTCGAGGCTAGTTGGGAAACTTTGTTTAAACAATGGTCAAAGTTATGGAAAAGTGTTTTTTTGACTCGCGTAAAAAAACTACATAGCGTAAAAAAGTTTATACAAAAAAGGTAGGTATTAAATAAGCCTATAAAATGAAAAAAGTCCGATTAAATTCCGATAATTTGTTTATGCACAAGAGCTCAAAAATGGTCGAAAATTGCCGTTTTTTTCAATTGCTAATAATTAATGCAATTTTCATCGCAGACACTTGTAATTCAGGATTTTTGAGGCTTTTTACACCCTTAATAAGTGGTAAAAATTTCAGCTCGAAAGCTTCATTGGTTTGGCGTTGGCGGAATTTGTTATCTAAGAAGATGCTATTTTCAATTCATTTTTCCCAAGCTCACAGGCGTTGTAGGGTTTTGATCATTAGTTGTTTTTGTACCTAAATAGTTGTATTGACATAGGCATTTACTGAGAATTTAGTTTTTCAAATTTAATTTGTTTAAAATTGACTGAAAAAATGTTAATATTTATTAAATTGTTAAGATAGGTAATTATTATAAAATAAAATAGTAACCTCTTTACTTTAGTTTTCTTCGAATTTAAAAAAAAATCGTTGTTGTAAGTTGATTAGAAGCTGAGATAATTTTTTTTATTTATTTAATCGCAGTGACCTTAATTATTAATATTAAGAGCCGAAATTTGGAGAGAGTATACATTAAGAGCTATATTTTCATGTCCTACATTAACATTAAGGTGAATTCAACTATTTAATTTCGAAAAAGAAGATAGCGGCGATGCGTTCTATTACTTGGTCTAGCGAACGAGTGGGGAAGGCGAGGCTTAGCATGCGCGCTTAACGATGTAATAAATATTAACATTTTTTCAGTCATTTTTAAACAAATTAAATTTGAAAAATTAAATTATCAGTAAATGCATATGTCAATACAACTATTTAGGTACAAAAACAACTAATGATCGAAACCCTACAACGCCTGTGAGCTTGGGAAAAATGAATTGAAAATAGCATCTTCTTAGATAACAAATTCCGCCAACGCCAAGCTAATGAAGTTTTTGGGCTGAAATTTTTACCACTTATTAAGGGTGCAAAAAGCTTCAAAAATCCTGAATTACAAGTGTCTGCGATGAAAATTGCATTAATTATTAGCAATTGAAAAAAGCGGACAATTTCGACCATTTTTGAGCTCTTGCGCATAAACAAATTATCGGAATTTAATCGGACTTGTCTTATTTTACAGATTTATTTAATACCTACCTTTTTTGTATAAACCTTTTTTCTCTTTTAATTACCGTTTTTTTAAGCGAGTTAAAAAAACATTTTCCATAACTGTGACCATTGTTTTAACAAAGTTTCCCAACTAGTTTCGAGTTGATTTTTTGATATTTATATAACACGTTTCTGAACAATATTCCGCAAAAAAACTTCTAATAGTATTTTTTTCCCGAAAAAAAAGCTTTAATGACTGGCCTAATATTATAGTTTCTAAAATACAACTACGCCAACATTTTTGTAATACTAGTGGACACCTTTGTAAATGTTGATGGATTGTTCAATATCAATTTGCTGATTTATATATCAGGTGTACCTATTGTTCCAATGGTATTATTAAATTAAAACCAATTAACAAAAATAACAGGCAAAGGAAATATCAATTTAACAAAAACATATTTGACATAGAGTCTTTTGTGTGTATCTTCACTTTTAATTTCAGCTTGAATATAATTTCTGACAAGCGGCAAACTTATAGCAGTTCAACCATAGATTTTAATAATTGTGTTTTCATTTCACAAACTTTTACTAATTAAGTTTAGGTTTAATATATGTTTTAATGTTGTTATATTAATGAATAACCAGAAATTACAAATTGCGTTTGTAATTATTTTCGAAGACCGACAGCTCTGCGCTAATGCAAATTATCGATAAATTGCACTACTGCAGAATTACCGCATAGTTTCAATTTCACTGTTACAAGGCAGTAATAAAAAACCGTAATTTCTTTGCACAAATGTCAAATTTAACTGATAAATAAAATTTTCATTACAATCCTGATTGCTAGAACTCTCGACTCCGTGGTTCTATAAATGGGGGTCATAAAGAAGTCAACAAATTTATTTAAAGTATAGTTTTGTTTGCGTGATTGATTTACATCATTTTACAACAGTTTACAGTATTTTAGTAACTAACAACTGTACTTATAAACTATGTGAATCAATGTAGTCCATTAATATTTGTTGCATCCAACTGTCCTAGGTTTCCAATTATTCTTTCTTTAGAGAAAGGATTAAATTCTCGCAGGCGACAGTGAAACACTGGAAATCGTGTGTCTAATGGTCATTAAAATTTAAGCGACTCCATTGTGCAACGACAAAAACACAAAGGTCTGTGATTTTTAACAGGAAATAAATAAACGTTGAAGAGAACAAGATAAAAGTGCACACTAAATGGTTCAGTGATTCAACACGTTCTTGAAATATATTCGAAGCAATTAGAGATATCTGAATAAATCCCCAGGAGACTATTCACAGGGCCAAAGGATATATGGTGCTGTGTTTCAACTCTTTTTTATTTTGTCTAGCACTCCGTAAAATTGTCGCCGTAATTTCAGCTAGGTCGAACGAATTTTCTATTGAGGACCTTGCGTTGCGTTACGTACTTTATTTGTTGGATTTAATTAATAGGAACTGCAGCATTTAGCCTGAAAACGCTGCAGTCTATCTGTCTCTAGAATTAACTACAACGTACCTAGTTAGAATTACCATGCGATACAGAAGCAGTAACTGTTTTAGAGTAACACTAATTAACTCAAACATCAAGGAATGTTTGAAGTATATCTACACAATATTATCAGGTCTTTTCAGGAAGCGGATGTTTATTATATATTAACTATTAATTACTTTATATTCTTGTCACTGGAAATATATACCATATAAGTCAAATATTTTAGATACAATAAATTTTCAATAAAATTTTTAGGAATTTACAATGTACAATGTACCTACATTTACAATGTACTCGGTATCCTCCTAATTTATCTAAAGAGGGACTGGTTGAATTTTATTGAATGAAACCATTGTAGAAATTTTTACCGCACGTCCTCATCGCGAGTATTTGAACAACTGTTTTCCTCGGAGGTGGATTGGTAGACAGGGTCTACCAATTAATATCTACTTTACTGTATTCGTGAGACAACGTTCTATCTAAATTTGTAGAAACATACAGGGTGTTCCATTAACTTTCTTTTGCGTGAAGCATTTTAAAATCACTCTGTAGGACACTAGATGCACGCAAAAGACGGCAAAAACAAATAAGATCGACCTGCCTCGGCGTTTTTATAAAAAAAGTTATTACTGTTTTATTTAATTTGTTCCATAATTTAGCCGCTCACTGTATATTTTGGTTGGGCATTTATATACAGGGTGTGCCATTTAACACTCCCACTGCCAATATCTCCGAAATGAAGAAATTTATTTTAGTTCCGGAAACTGTGGTTGTTAGGTCCCTCAATAGCTTCAAATTGTAGTTAGATCAAATCTTTCTGTATAGATGGCGTAGCGTTACTAAAAAATTTTTCGATCTCTGGAATGTGGAAATGCAGTCCATCTGAGAGATCGTTAAATTTTGAGTAATTGTTGTAATATAAAGTTTTTCCCTATATTTACTTGTTTTCGAGATATGTCGACTTCAATATGCAATGTATGATATAACAGGAAAATCTATTATTTTATCTAAATCACACCGATAAAAAATATTCTTTTAAAATATTGTTATAATGACTTTATTCACACCACATACTAACAAATATTAATTTTAAAAAAAGGAATGATCAACTACAGAAAAAAATTGTACAATGGTAAATCGTATAACTAGTATAGATAAATTGGAAGACGCAAACTGATAAAACTGTAATTATTGGAAAACTAATATGTGTCATCTGTCATTGTTTTATTTTAAACAAATGACGTGAGCCACCTATGACTGCATTTTTTAATAACATTTGTTAAAATAGGTTTCGTCTCTGACCCTTATAAGACTGTACACATTGTACATTTTTTTTTGTAGTTGATCATTCGTTTTTTATATAATTTATCCTATGTTAGTTAGTATATGATGTGAATAAAGCCATTATAACAATATTTTAAAAAAATATTTTGTCTCGGTGTGATTTAAATAGATTTTCCTGCATCATTCATTGCATATTGAAATCGACATATCTCGAAAACAAGAAAATATATGGAAAAACTTCCAGGGATCAAAAAATTGTTTAGTGTCGCCACGACATCTATACATAAAGACTTGAACTAACAGTTCTAACTGCAATTGAAGCTATTCGAGGGACCTAACAACCCCAGTTTCCGGAACAAAAATAAATTTCTTCATTTCGGAGATATTGACAGCGTTAGTGTTAAATGGCACACCCTGTATATCCGTGTAATAAAAGTATTTCATTTATGTTGATATGTTTCGATTTTCTACAGTTCTGCTTACCACTTTAACTGTGATAATACATCCTTATATATTATTTAGACGAATATTATTTATTTCATCTTACTACACTGTAAAAAAGTAACTGTGACAGAAAGCAATATAGGTTTGAAGTGAATCTACTGAGTGAAATTATTGAGTACATTTTCACTCAATATTGGGCATTTTGACCATTTTACTCATTTGTGATTATACTAAAACTGAGTACTTCCACTCAAATATAGGTACTCCTTAAATAAATTCTACACGTAAACTCGTGTTTGGTGCACTTGTACTCAAATCACAGTAAATGTCCTCATTACTTAGTGAGTTTAAATGTATATTGATTTCGAGTAATTTGAATGGCGCCGTGAAGATGGCACTACTTACATATTGCTTCTGTAATCTCGACTACAGTTGATAGGGGCCCGTTTAGATGCTACAGAAAAGCGTCATCGCCAGGAGAACAGACCTTAGCCGGCGGAGGCGGCGGGTCTCAGTTGGCGGGTTTAAGCCAGGACAGGAGTAGGCCCGTGAGGTGAAATAATTTAAATTAATTTAAATAACAATGTATATCCTAATTAATCATTTATAAGTGATTTATTTTTACACTCAATATGTAGTCAATTAAAAACCAAGTCTGAGTGAAAAATGACTCAATAATAGTTAAATTTATATCATATTAGAGAACAAGTCAACTCTAAATTGGTTTTATATACTCAAAATAGAATCAAAAGTCGCTCAATTGATAGTTAGCAGTAACTCGGATTTGAGTAAAACTCACTCATTTCTGATGCAATAGTTTCACTGAGTTAAACTTATACGAATAGAGTCAAAATTTCACTCAATCTGGTGTGGACAGAAATTGATACATTATTGAGTAAAATTGAGTGAAATTTTAGTGAAATTTTTTTACAGTGTAAACAGTTGGTAAAAAATAATTATGCAAAATGAAATGAATTGTTCAAATAAATAGAAGAAGAAAAAAGAATTATATTTTTTTAAAGAAAACGACGTTTGTCAAAAGATTTATATGACTATATGGATTATAATTATTTTTCTACCTAAAATGTTTTTTCTTATTTGCTCTTTTTAGAAGTTTCTTTCATAAATGCATATTTTTTTATGATTAGGTCTCACATGTTTCTACTCTTTATTAAGGTATTAAGCAAATTCAAACAAATCCTATGAAATGAAGTCGAACAACATTCTTTGATACCAGAAATCTATGTATGCATAAGACATCAAACCTCAGACAAGATTGCCACTGTCGTTCATGTTTTCCACCATAAAACGCCATTTATCTTGAAAACGGTTCGCGTTAGAGCTTAGAGCTTTTGCTGATTATCTTTTTTTGTGTAGAAAACATTGGCAGTTTAAAATATACTTTCAAAATCCAACTGTCTCAGAGTTGTAAAAATTAGGGGCAAATTAAAGAATCTCACGCAATTCTAAAATCTCCCCACTGCCATATGAATAAAAATTGAGTTAACGCTCAAAAGTAGCTAATATTAATGATAATACGTATACAAAATTTTAGTTCTGTATGTCAAACGGTTCCTGCGATACTGTAAAAAACTGAAAAAAATATTTTTTTTTTTTTGACATCCTATATCTCGAAAACGGTGCATTTGCGGACCCATGTCAATAAGAACTTTCTTTTCTTAGAATGAGCCAAAGAATCACATCCTTCATTTCCCGACACAGGTTTTAAAAACTCCTGTTTACATATGCAGATTACAATGGAGGGACACAAATGATACCACAGATTCCTTGGGTGAAAATAAGTCGATTTAAACTAACATACCTATATCCCAAGTCGCATAACAAAAAAGACACAGGTTGTCAAAGTGAAAAATAAAAAATGGTTTTTCCTTAATAATTTTTATAATTTTAGTCAGAAATGTTTCAAATTTTCAACAGAGAGGTTTTTTAATGATGGGAAAAATGATATAATAATGGTATTTGAGTGTCGAGTACAAGGGGCCCTCTGCAGGCAACGCTATCAATGCATAAATAAGTTCTGTGAGGCAATGCGTTCTGAATTATTTATTAACAAAAGTATCTGTTTGTACCTTAGTATTCGTGGAGGTATAAATGGAGGTAAACATTATTATATTATTTTTCACATCGTAAAAAACCACTGTTGAAAATTTGAAACATTTCTGACTAAAGTTATAGAAATTATTAAGGAAAAACCATTTTTTATTTGTCACTTTGACATCCTGTATATTTATTATTATGCCCTTGGGATATAGGTACGTTAGATTAAATCGACTTATTTTCACCCAAGGAATCTCTGGTATCATTTGTGCGCCTCCATTTAATTACTCCATATAACAAAAATACAATACCTACTAACGAGATACATACACTATAATGATTTATATTCGATATATCTATTATATTTATGTAATAACTTCATTCAAATACATTCAAGTGGTGCTTATTATAAAAAGTAAAACATTCGATATATGAAGAGGAAAAGTCCAAATTTTGAAAAATAATTTATGAAATATACAGGGTAGCCAATCGAAAACGTACCGCAAGGCATTACAGGGTAGTAAAGAACTTTTCGGCAAAATCCAAAAACAGGTCAAATTTGTTTCTGAGGGGGACAACTTTTGACTCAAAAAGCATACCAAAATCTTCAACCCCCTAAGTGGGGGTGCTATCCCCTAAATTTTTTCAGATGGGAATGGGGGTCAAGTGGGAGGTCACTAGAAAGAGCTTTTAATTCTCTATACATCGATTCTTACTTTTTGAAAATCGAATAATATTTTTGACGAGAAATGCGAAAATCGATTTAATTTTCACTTCAAAACTTACGGTATTAGTCAAGTAAATGCTGAAAATGTTGTCCGCCAACTTGCATACATTGATACAGGTTATCTTCAAACCGTTGTCGAACATTCTGGACCACATAAAACATAAAACACACCACAGAAATGAGACTTGCGGTGTTACTTCGCGACATACATTAATGATTCGTCCTCGCAGATCTTCCAAGGTATCAGGTGGAGTGCTGTAAACTTTGCTTTTAATGTGCCCCCAGAGAAGGAAATCTAAAGGATTTAAGTCGGGTGACCGAGGGGGCCACTCAATTGCACCTCTTCGTCCTATCCAGCGTCCTGGAAACGTCTCATTTAGGTAATTGCGCACATTGAGCGAGTAATGTGGAGGAGCTCCGTCTTGCTGGAAAATCAGTTCGTGTTCATTGTAAGCAGGGTCGTCCTCTATGATATTTGTTAGAGCTGGGTCGATGACATTTTGTAGTAAATCCAAGTACATATCGCCTGTCAAATTTCCAGGAAGGAAAAAAGGACCTACAATGGAATTTCCAAAAATACCTGCCCATACATTCAACTTCTGGGGGTGTTGGGAGTGTGTCTCATGGAAAATCCTTGGATTGGTATCAGCCCAGTAACGACAATTATGGCGATTCACTAAACCATTCAAGAAGAACGTACACTCGTCCGAAAAACACACATTAAAGAGGAAATTATCGTTTATCGCTCGTTCAGTCATTATTTCGCAAAATTGCAAACGACGATCAAAATCGTCTTCATTTAGCTCTTGCACTAGCCGAATCTTATAAGGATGGAATTTGTATTTTTTTAATATTCGTTGGACACTTGTACGACTCACTCCTGTCGCAGTAGCCAATTGCATTGTACTCAGCGTACTATCCATTGCCACTTGCCCCAATACCGCTATTTCCGTAGGTTCATTTAGTACCGGATTTTCAACCTGCCTCTTTTTGTTATGAACGGAGCCAGTTTCGCGAAATTTGGCCACCAATTCGCGAACAATTTTTCCAGACGCATGTTTCTCAGGATGCCGTTGGTTGAACAGTTCGGCGACCCGATTTCCGCATTCATTGTTTTTGAAAAAAAGCTCAATAATTTCTACTCTTTCTGGAATTGAGTACACCATAATTAATCAATTTAAAAGACTCGGCAGTATTGGTACTCTTCAACTACAAGTCACAAGACAGTTATCTAGCAACTTCTTGTGGCCTATCTAAATACGAAACAAAAAGCGGACAATTTTTTGCTCACCAAAATCAGGCTAAAGAATTCGCAAATCAAAAAAAAAAACAGCGAATTCTTTTGAAGGAATTTACCAAGCTAATACCGTAAGTTTTGAAGTAAAATTAAATCGATTTTCGCATTTCTCGTCAAAAATATTGTTCGTATTTTCAAAGCTGCATATTTTCTAAAATAATGGATCGATTTTCAAAAAGTAAGAATCGATGTATAGAGAATTAAAAGCCCTTTCTAATGACCCCCCACTTGACCCCCATTCCCATTTAAAAAAATTTGGGGGATGGCACCCCCACTTAGGGGGTTGAAGATTTTGCTATGCTTTTTGCGCCAAAAGTTGTCCCCCTCAGAAGCAAACTTTACCTGTGTTTGGATTTTGCCGAAAAGTTCATTACTACCCTGTAATGCCTTGCGGTACGTTTTCAATGGGCTACCCTGTATTTCAATGCTTTGCTAATACAGCAATTAATATTTAAACAAAATCATAGAAAGAAGCCACTGTTTTAATTAATTCAGAAACTAATTAGGTTTTGAGGCATTTCTCTTCAATTTCACAACCCACGTTACAAGAAATTACCTTCTTGCTAGCAATATAAATTGTAAATTTAGTGCTTTTTTTGCTATCGCCTGGTTTTTAATTAAAAATCAAAATGATGTTTATATCTCTATTGTTAATTTATTGATAAAACTACATTTCCATGTATTTCTAATATTCTGTTAAACTCGTATCATACACGCAAAATAAAATTTTCCATTATTTCCATTCCAAATAATAGTCGAGCGAAAAGATAACAGTCCAAGTCTGCAAAATGAAGCCGATCCAAAGACACGTCTCACTAAGAAATCCTTTATGGCCTATTAGGTACCCTCTGCGATCCAAAGCAAAACTCAAGACAATTAAATAGAGCTACACGGAGAAGCAAATGGAATGGGTTATATCTACGCAAACAGCGATGCCAAGGCCTTTACGGGTATAAAGTTAGAGGTGGAAGGCCTTGGGTTAGTGTACCAACAATTAAGGCATGGCGCAGAATAAATTGTTGCAGAAGGAACTTCTCGTCTACGGTTGTATGGGGTGAAATAGTTCCTAGGATTCCTAATAGCGGACTATGCGGTGTTCCTGATGTTTATATAAATAAATGTTGAGAGCGTAAGCTTTTGTAAAAAAAGTGTAGTAACAAAAAATTGAAAATACATAATTACGCACTGTTAACTTAAAAAACTTATAGTAGAGTGAGGTTCTGGTACAATATTGACGTATCCCTTATCTTAAAAAACTTTGCTTAAAATATTTAACATGTATTTCGTAATTCTTTTGATTTTAAATTATTTTGTGAAGCATAGAGATTCAAAATAATTAGTATGGTGATTTACGGATCAGAACTTCGCTTCTATAGTGCCTGTAAAACGCAAAATCTCTGTGATTTCATTACACATCAAAAATTCCAGGTTACAATTCGTCAATAAGGTGAGATATTTGCATTGACGTTTTACTGTAAATAAATTTAGTGTAATAATACTTGGACAACTAGACGCTACCATTTATCGTTATAGGTACTGCCATCTGGACCGCAGAGTATAAAATAGCAGAATTATTGTCTACCTATTCAATGGAAAATGTATAAAAATTTTACGACTGTCATTTCAGTACGTTACCACTCCTCACTTTGATATGGTTCTGAGGAATTGTAATGATCAGTGCCGGTTGACGAAATTTGCACCTGCTCGGGGCGCGAACTTTTAGAGGTCATGAAATAGGTGAAAAGTGTAAAAAGATAAAAGATAAATAAGACGGAAAAACACAAAAATCGATTTCACTCATAACTGTTTTTATGGAAAAATATAACCGATATACAAGGTGATTTCACTTTAAATACAGAAAAACTGCAGGCATAGATTTATAATCAAAACATAAGTAGAGTTTGCTCTATAAACTTTTTTCCTGTGGGACTCAGTATTCGAGATACAGGGTGATAAAAGTTTACACAAAAATATATATTTTCTTCTATATCTTTATAATGCGCTCACTTAATCGAACGAAATTTACCACAGCGTATTCACTTTATATCATTATAATCCAAAAAAAGGATTCTATATAAATTCCATTTTAAAAAGTTCATAAATTTGGTTCGACCAGAAATCTGACCTAAATTTTTTTACAACGCAATCATTATATTGAAATAAAACATTAATATTTATTCATCATTAAACTTTTTGAACACACTGACCTATAATTAAACTTTTTTAATAGATTGACCTATAACTGGTGCATTTTTGAACAACGATCAAAATTACATTTTATCTTTATTATGCATTATTTGTAAACCCCTAATGTATTTTTAATTAACAGGTAATATTATAAGAAATTAGCCTGTGTACTTCAGCCATGGTCAGCATTGACCAGCGAACATTTAAGAACATAGACTGATTTCGTACTTGTTAGTTCTCATCAGTTTGCCTTAACTGATAATCAGATATTGCGGGTATTGCAGGTATTGCAGGTGCTGAAGAGCTTGCAGTCTACAGGGTAGCTATTTCCCAGAATATCATTAGTTAAAAACTCGACTAGTGCGATACTAGTTATGATTGCACAGCACCTACAGGTCAGTAGGTCGCTCTCTGCTAGCAGGTCTAAAGCAATTATTTTACTAATAGGCATTGGTAGCAATGGCAATTAAGATATCATTACTTTGCGTAAATTATATCTCATACACATTTAAAACGTAGTATATTATTGTACGAATAAATTTCAACTCGTTTTGTTGATTACCTATGTACTATTTCACTGATTCACAAATCAAATTAAATAATATTAAATAAAGGCATTCTGATATAAACATCCCAGTTTAAATTTAACAATATATTTAATCAGAAATCAAATGCACGCCAATAGAATGCAATTTGCTTTGTTACACGGATTCCGTTTTTCGTGAGTTGTTCGTTTAGCTCCGAATACAACGAGGTTACCGTGCAATTAAGTCTAAAAATGGTGCAATTCTCCTTAATGGAACCAGACAATTATGTAGACTGGAAAAAATTAAAACCCTACAATACTGTTTTATTTTTTTTTAATTTGCATAATAAATCTCAAGAAAAAAAGCAGTCCAAATTTCTTACAAGCCCAAGTATGTCATCACACAGGTCGCTTCATTGAAAATCACATATCAACGAGAAATTATTACAATGTAAAAATATTTTCATTCAAATTTCGCTCAATTTTACTTAATAATGTATCAATTTATGTCCACACTATGTTACTCCTAATTATCAATTGAGCGACATTTGACTCTATTCTCATTTAGAGTTGATTTTTTCTCTAATATGATTTAATTTTAACTATTATTGAATCATTTTTTACTCAGACTTGGTTTTTAATGAACTAAATATTGAGTGCAAAAATAAATCACTTATAAATGATTAATTAGAATATACAGTGTTGGAATTAATTCACTTCGCGGGGCTTACTCCTGTCCTGGCTGAGACCCGCCATCTGAGACCCGCCGCCGCCGGCAAAGGCCTGTTCTCTTCTGTAGCATCTAACGAGCCCCTATCAACTGTGGTCAAAATTACAGAAGCAATATGTAAGTGGTGACATCTTCACGACGCCATTCAGATTACGCGAAAGTAATATACATTTAAATTCACTCAGTAATGAGGACATTTACTCTGGCTTAGGTACAAGTGCACCAAATACGAGTTTACGTGAAAAATTTATTTAAGGAGTACCTATATTTGAGTGAAAGTACTCAGTTTTAGTTTAAATATAATCACAAATGAGTAAAACGGTCAAAATGTCCAACATTGATTGAACATGTACTCAATAATTTCACTCAATGGATTAACTCCGAACCTTTATTGCTTTCACTCACACCGACTTTTTTACAGTGTAAAGTTAAAACAGAAAACTGAGCTTAACATTATCTAATGGGCTCTTACTTCTTTTAATGCATAAGTTATAAAAGTAAAATAAAATGTTTTAGTGGAAAAATGTACCTATTTATCGTAAGAAGATGCAATTTTGTTCTAGTATAAAATTGTGTTAGCAAAATAATTTTTATTGTGATTGGCATATGATGTTTTAACACTAATAAGAAAAATTGCTATTCTAATATACATTATCTTACAATTAGTAAAATTTACATAGTGTATCAAATTTCAGTAAATTTTGATTGCTGTTAGACAGACAAAAATCTTTTTTTTTCTAAAGTTTAACACTTCGTAAGTCGGAAATTAGTCCACTTAGAACAGTGATATTCCACATTTTTGCAAACAGACCCCTTAAAAAAAATTTATATTCAAGTACCTCTTTATCTTAAATTTTAATATAATCAGAGTTGGAATAAATGTTCTTTAATGCTAATTACAGTTATTAGAGGGACTAGAAACTAGGACTAAAAGTTAGATAGTATGTTAAAATGATTTTATTTAATTATGTATTTAGTGGCTCCATTATTACAACATTTACATTGAAATTTAGATAGATTAATTACCTAATAGTCCAATTAAATAGGTCTTTAAATCGCAATTTTGGTCAACTTGCCTGAATTTTTTATATAAGTTAGTGTGACGTATATAATAACAATAAGTGATAGTAATTTTTTTTCAACCCCCGACCAGGGGTGAAAAAAGATAAAATAAAGGGATTTTGCAAGATAACTCAAAAGAGCTAGAAAAAGATGTTTCTTATAAAAGTTGTAGGGCATAAAATTGTACATAAAAATGGTGTATTGACTTTTTCTTGTACTATTAAAATTAACAGAGTTAGGGAGACTAGAAGTTAAAGGATGATTTCAGAAATTTAAAAAATCATAACAAGTACAAAAATTAATGAATTTTATAATTTTTTTTCCAATTTACTCTTAAAAATAACGAGCGTTCAAATAAAAACGTGATCAAGTTGGTTCTGAAAATTTGGACGTAGGGCGTATAGCAAATGAACTTAAACGTCATCTGTCAAAGCGTTATATCGCCGCTATCAATTTGAATATTTTCGTTTTAAAAAGCGTTTAAAATGGTGTTTTCTCAAGAACAAAAAGTGTTTATCATAGAGTCCTACTTTAGAAATGGACGCAAGATTGATGGAATATGGAAGTATTCTATTGAGGAATGTTTCATAGAATTTCAAAATCAATTTCCCGGCGTTGTTGAGTACAAAATTTTTCATAGTGCAGTTCAGCGTTGTGTTAATGTTTTTCGTGAAACGGGCAGTGTAACAAGAAAAGAAGGAAGCGGCCGACCTAAAAAGCGGACTGAAGAATTAAAAGAAAATGTCCAACAAATAATGGAAAATGCGCCAAGAACTTCTGTACGTGTTTTATCACAAATGGTGGGAGTATCAGTCGGTACCTGCCACACAGTGTTAAAAAAAGATTTGCGTTTGTTCTCCTATCGTTTAACTTGTCAGCAAGAACTTCATGAAGTTGATTTTCCGCGACGGGCTGTATTTTGTGAATGGTTTTTAAACAACTACGGTGAACTTCATAATATCACCTTTTTTTCTGATGAAGCCTGGTTTCATTTAAGTGGTTACGTAAACTCACAGAATATGAGAATGTGGTCTTCTGAAAAACCAGATAACTTTTTTGTCGAGGGCCCTCTACACGCTCAAAAAATTGGAGTTTGGTGTGCTCTCAATCGAAGGAGGATTTATGGACCTATTTTTTTTAATGGTACTCTTACTGCGCAAAGGTATAGAGAAGAAATTATCTCTCCTTTTGTTAACCAGCTGGAAGAACGAAACGAAATTACAAACTTTTACTTTCAACAAGATGGCGCAAGGGCACATACGGCAGGCGAGACGATGAATATGTTGAGGGAAATTTTCCAAAATCGACTAATAAGTCTCAATGCTGAACATGAATTTCCACCGAGGTCATGTGATTATTACGCCGTGTGATTTCTTTTTGTGGCCTTACCTTAAAAACATTATTTTTGAACTGCCTATTCCTGATTTAAACCATCTGCAGGCTCGACTTATAGACAAGATTCGTGAAATTAACAATACCCCGAGCATCTTAGAAAATGTCTAATTCTTTGAGGAACAGGTGTGAAAAGTACTTGGAACAAGGAGGGGGACACTTTCAGCAGCTGCTTTAGTTTATTGTTATAACAAGGAGGGGGACACCTTCCGCAGCTCCTTTAATTGTTTGTTATTGTTATCACGATTATTCTTTAAAATAAAGTTATATAGTCATTAACGTTATTGAAACTGACAGCTGCTATACAGCTTGTTGAGAAATGAGGTTAAGTTGGTCGCTATAAGCTACTCCCTACGTCCAATGTGTCAGAGCCAACTTCGACCACGTTTTTATTTGAACGCTCGTTATAACCTATCTTTTCAGAGAAATCGATATAATTTTTAATTTTTAATATAAAAAAAAGTTATAACAATTTCACAAAGTGAACGTGATTTTTTATCTTTGTCATAAAACAAAATTTCGAAAGCAACTTTTTTAATTTAAATAATCGATCGAATGGCATAGAAAAAAATTGTTTTAGTGTTAAATAATAAAAATTAACGATTACAAAATTTTAATTGTTTTAACTTTTTTATTAAAAATTAAAAAATATATTTCCCTGAGCAGAAAGTTTTCATTTTTTAGAGTAGATTAAAAAAAATAATAAAATTCACTCATTTTTCTGCTTATGATTTTCTAAATTTTTGAAATCATCCCATAACTTCTAGTCTTCCTAACACTGTTAATTTTAATGGTATAAGAAAAAGTCAATATACAATTTTTATGTAGAATTTTTTGCTCTACATCTTTTATAAGAAACTTTTTTTCCGAGCTCTTACCTCTTTTGAGTTATTACTGTCATTTATTGTTATTATATACCCTAAACTAACTTATATCAAAAATTCAGGCAAGTTGACCAAATTGCGATTTAAAGGCTCATTTAATTGAATTATAATGGTAAATGAAACATTTTAGCCTCCTTACACACATACATTTTTAGTACATAGGTTGAATATTAACAAATACGACTATAAGAAGGCTTCATGAATACTTAAGCTAATTGTGGAATTGAACGGAAAAACCTAACTATTCCAAGACCTTGAATACCACTGACTTAAAGGCAACTTTTTTTCTTAGAATTAACTTATGAATTATTCCCGTAACTATATTACCATTTTGTATAAACCGTACCCTAATTTTTGTATGTACTATCCGTCCTGGAAATATTGGAGGATAATTCATTAAGAATTACCCTGTATAGGTCGATGGATATTTTGCTGGAACAACGCAATATCAATCGATGGAGACTTACCAACAACGTTGAGCTGGATGAATATACTGGTGGGCGGATGCGAGGACACTTGGCACTCGTACAAGCCGGCATCCCTTTGCTGCACAAACTTGATTTGCAGCGTCCAATCCTGCAAACGTACAGAAAATCTTTATTAAATGGGAAGAATTCCAGCACTCTTAAGGGTTAAAGGGCACTTCGTTCTAAATTGAAGCCATTTGAGCAAACGTAACGTGTAACTTTAAACTTCAGTAAGTCTATCCGTTTAGTCCTCTATTTGTTGCATGTAGCGTCGTTTATCTTTGCAGCTAAACGACAGTCTGAGATTCGAAATTATTTTGATTAACTTTACTCCTTTCGTTGTTCCTCGAGTTTCTGATTTCAGAATTTTATTTAATAATAGATTTTCTTATGATTAAATTCTCTGAGAAGTCTGAACTTTTAAAATGCAAAGTTTCTAAATTGGGAAAAGAAAGACAATTTTTTATTCATTATGAATTCGTGAACGGTGCTTGACATTCTTTATTATTTGGAATTGTAACAATGATAAATTAACTCCCATACTTATAAAAATTAGTATTAATAGTGACACTTTTGTCACCAAAAACTATTATGTCAAAACGAAAAAAGTGATTACCGGCAGAACTGTACGATGATTTTTTTAAGTAGAATTTTTCTTTGATAAAAAAGTGTTTCAGGCCGAGAAAAATTAATATCTCAGAAATTTCTTGATTTTTTTATCTAAAAAAATTTGAGGTTATTTAAGACAGAGAAAGGGAAACTTTCACCAAGTTTCGTCAAAATTAAATTATTTTTACGGAAATGAGAAATAAAAACAAAAAATCAGAAAAAACCCTGTTTTTCGCATTTTTCTCGGAAATTTTGAGGTTATGCTAAAAAGTGGCCTCTACAAAAGTTGTAGATTTTTGCATGATCTACAACTTCTGTATTATATACTTTTTTGTTTGACGTCAACTTTCGCCAGAAATCCCAATTATACAATTTTTCATAACTTTTCAACCCCCCCAAATCAACCCTCCGCCGCCCCTGCTCACGCATTTATTTTTTTTTTTTTCGTTTATCATAAGCCCCTTTACTATTTCCACTTATAAAAGTCCAAGTAACAATTTTCTTTTTTTTCCCCTCTAAATAAGTTATTTTGATCGGTCTAGAAATAACTCCATTAGAAAATATAGTGGATATGTTAAAGGATTGGATATACAGGGTATCTGATAAGTATATGGTATACGCTCGGGAGTATAAAGGGGAGGTGAAAATAACCCTAGTTTGTCATAAAAAAAATCCTAAAGTACCCCATAACGGAGATACAGAGCCTCAAAGGGGTATCCAGCTTTGCGGTTCTAACTTTTGAACCGACTTGTATAATTTAATGGAATTTTAATATCTTATGTAGGCCATAAAGGTTCATAAAACTATAAGACAGTAGATGTTTTACACTGTCAGGAAAGTCAGGAAAATTTTGACAGGTGTCATTTTATAAAGCTGAAATCTGCATTTTTAAATACTTTCGTCATTTCTCTTTTTGTATAACATGTTTTTTATACAAAAACCTATTTCGAAATTTATTATTATGTTTATTAACATAAGCTATTTAAACTCTTTAACTAATCGAATCACATCGTAACTAATAATTCCTATTAAAATAATAAAATTTGTCATTACTACATCTCATTAATGCTGACATGTATCTAACTTATGCCCAAGCACTCGAAAATTATATGGAGGTAAGAAGAATTTATTCTGATACATTTCCAAATCACTTAAACGCAAGAATGCTAAAAATTCGAAAGCTTTGCTGCTTCTTGTTTATTTGGGCAGATTTTCGAAATGGGCAGTACCTCGACTGTCCTTGTCCGACGGATGTTTTCTCGTTGTACTTGAAACATTCCAGGATTTCGCTGCAATGGTGTGTTATTCTTTCCATCAGGCCTTCCTTGGCGTGAACTGGCGTCGAATAGACAAGCCTCTTTAAATTTCTCCATAAAAAGACATCCAATGGAGTCGTGTCGGGCGACCTTGGTGGCCGTAAAATAGGTCCACCTCGACCTATCCATTGATAACCAAAAGTATTTGATAAGTGCTGTCAAACTAAATTGCTAAAATGGGGAGGTGAATCGTCATGTATAAACTACATCTGATTTCTAATTTATGAAGGCAATTTAATCTGTCTTCAAAAAAGAACAGTCCAATGAGATGATTCCCAATAATCGCCACCCATATGTTAACCATGAATGGTTGGTGCTTTGTCTGTAGTATTGCATGGGGATTTTCTTCATGCCAGATATGCAAATTATGGCAATTTATTACTCCGTCTCGGGTGGAACCGGCTTCGTTCGAGAACAAAACAATACTAGTCAAATTTGTATTTTGCCTAAATCGTTGCAAAAACCAATTTGCATAATTGACTTTTGAAGGGTAATCAGCGGGAGACATGGCATGTACCTTTTGGACGTGATAAGAATGTAGTTGTTGTTTTGGAAAGGTCTCATGAACGATCCACTTCATCCAATGAACTTGGACCGACAGCTTTCTTCTACTATTAGAGAGATTTTTAGCAATCTCATCCAGAATATCTTCCTCTAATTGAGGGTTCCTTTCTTATTTTTAACGAATTTACGCCAAATGTGCTAAATGGTCTACCCCTTGAATTTCTGCTATAGTTGTCAACGTACGATCATTTGGAATATTTCGTTTATCCTCATACCAATCCGCGTTTGAAATGTTGTAAAACATTAGTTAGTTTGCTTTCATCGCGTATAATATCCTTTTAACATATTATCTACAACTTCACTGTTCTTTTAAACCGCCATATTTCACTGGAATACACCACATCTCACTAAAAATATTGGTTAAATATTGGCTAAAAACTATTTCAAATAAAAACACTGTTAGTTAAGAGAATAAAAGTGAAATTACATCCTACAAAATTTAGAATTCATACAAGGTTTTCAGTATCATATTCACTATATATCACTGCATTCTTTTTAAGTTTTCTGAACTCAAATTTACAAAATCTATCAATTAACAGTAACTTATGTCAGGAAAATGAGTGCTCAATTTTAAATAGACCGAAAAATAAACATTTGGATACTATGAGATCGTCAAAATTGTAAATTCTTTGCAAGCTAAAAATATAATAGGATTCAATTTTTGGAAAATGTTCCGTTTAGATTTTTGTGATTTATCTGCAGTTTCTGTAATTTTAGTACTAAAAAATTATTTTTTTTCGAAAACTGTCATTAATAGTCGACATTTTCGTTAAATTTTCAGTTGACAAAGTGAGTCTTTTCTGTCATCTAGCTGCAAAATACTTTTATGTTCTAGAACTTAAAAGAATTTGTCATTTTTTCGAAACTTATTTTTGATTTATAATTAAAAAATATATATTTTATAAATTTTAAGTAGGTAATATTATAACATTTTAATACAAAACAGTAACTATTATAAACATGACGATTACAATTTATTTTGCACTATATGTAAATTGAAAATGCCGATTTGCAGTAAGTTAAATTTATGCCAGATCCAGTGCCGTCAGCTATCGTAGATAAATAAAACAAACATTTAAATTATTCAAATTCTTGTCTGTGATTGGTGGTTGAGAGGAGTATAAAATTGGTAGAATATCCCTTTTCATATCATTGTATAAAACTGAAAATGACTTCTCAAAGTTTTTGCTACAAAAGTAAAATAAACTGATCTAGAATATTTGGTGTCTTTTTGATCAGATTTGTTTTGTTTCAGTCTTGTTTACGATATTATCGTATGAGCGTTTATAGACAAGGCTAAAACCTCGCATTCGTGGGAGAAATTTTCCGAATCGATTTTTTTGCATATTCAGATTCGTGAGATGTTCCTTAACATGAATGAAGATGATGCCGGCCGGAAACCTGGTGCCCATTTGTTTAAACAAACTTTTTTTTAAACAAATTGTAATAATTGGTTTTTCACACTGGAACATTTTTTTCAGGTATTTTGGCACATTATAAACAAAAAAGTTCCTATGTACTATGCCTCTATATTTGATTAAATTTTCAAGTATTTAAGGGCCTTGGTTTTTGCTGTGCAAAATATTGAAAATTTGCTAATTTTTTTTTCAAAATCTGGATTGAAAAATTATTATGCAAAATCTATCGAACCGATTTTGATGAAATTTGGTGTGATAATTCTACATAACATGAAGTCTTTTCGAGCCGAGTATAAAGGTCCTATACCCAATTTAAATACCCCAAAAAAATCCCTAGAAAGTATTGTTTTTTAACCCCATTTTTGCGATTTTTTCGATTTTTACCATAATAATCATGATTCATTCGATTTGTAACTTGACATGTTTTGTAAAAAATTTAATTGCAAACATTTTTTTCCTCTTCCATTTTCGCCTAAAATCAACCTTTGAAAAAGTACATAATTAAATAGGAAGAAAAATATGACATTTTTCGAATTTTTTAAGTTAAAAAAAGTTAAGCCCACGTTTTTTTATGCGCATAGAAAAATTTTCATTTCTAGTGATGTTTGAAAGCCAAAAAGCCAAAAATCTCCGTGGATATACGATTCACCCAAATATGCCTTTTTGAAACAGATGGACTAATTTACGATGTTTTAAATTGTTTTGATAGTGAAAACCTGAAATTGCATAAATTTTTAAAAATATAAACAATAAAAGAAGTTTTCAACGTTGCACTAATAACCTTTTACAAAATAACGCTTTATAATTTCTGCACTTTAAACTCCTTTTTAAACGTTTCCGGTCGGAAACTTTTTTATTTACAAAGTATATCTAAGTGCATTTCCATACGGACAGAGAGAAACTGTAACGAAATAAAATTATATCATCTTGCAGATTTAATAAATTCTATGTTTCATTTCAGTATCATTAAATACAATGTTATACCCTTATCTCGCACGAAATGTATTATCAGCTGGACTCCGCCAACATTGTTATGAAAGTTGTTGCAAATCATGTTAGTTTAATACTTTTTCGAATCGTCCTTATCTGCTCAGCGGCTGCTTAACGGACGTCCGACAAGTTTGAAATGTCCGGTGAACTAAGTTCCGTCAGAGGACTTTATCAACTTTGGACTAGTAAACAACGTGCTGAGTTTGTCAAATAAATACAATTGAGGCAACTGCAGTTACATGTGTGCATGTAATTTACTTGAAACTCTATAAATGTGTAGCAGGTGATTGAGTTGAGTTGAGGGCGTATAACTTAATCAGATTTAACATTTTCCAATTTACAAGTCTCAAAGTTAAAAAAGTAGAAGATTGTGTATATGTAAAAAACTATTTTAACAAGCTTATCAACTGATATATACCGTGAGCGAATTATATTTTTAGGTACGCATTTTCTGAAGCAATTTTCATTTATACAGGGTGGCCCAAAAAAAAGTTATGTAATCAAGGCCAACTCTCTTAAATGGAAACCCCACATTTTTGTATTTTTATTCAATTCTCCATGGAATTCTGATCATTTTTTATGAAACATAATATATACCTATCTTTAACCGTTTTCGAGATAATGGCGTCTGAATATAGAATTTGGAAAATTTTTAAAAATTACTCTCGATACGTAAGGACTGTAACGTCAAAGTCAGTGGGAACTGGTGTACTTTCTGCTAAATACATTTTGTGTTTTTAAATATTTAAGCACAGCTAATGAATTTAATCCTTAATTTTAATTAAAAATTTGACAACCTGGCAAAGGTACACTGTAAAAAAAACGGTGACTGAAAGCAATAAAGGTTCGGAGTGAATCCATTAAGTGGGAAATTACTGAGTACTCTTTCACTCAATTTTGATCATTTTACTCATATGTGATTATATTTAAGCTAAAACTGAGTACTTTCAGTCAAATATAGGTACTCCTAAATAAATTCTTCACGTAAACTCATATTTGGTGTACTTGTACCTAAATCAGAGTAAATGTCCGCATTACTGAGTAAGTTTAAATGTATATCAATTTCGAGTAATTTGAATAGCGCCGTGAAGATGGCACCACTTATATATTGCTTCTGTAATCTCGACCACAGTTGATAGGGGCCCGTTAGATGCTCCAGAAAAGCGTGATCGCCAGGAAGGAAGGACTCAGCTAGAGTAAATACTTATACAGGGTGTTTATTAAGAACTTGAACAAATTTTAAAGGGCGAATCTTTGACTAATTTTAAGATAAAAAGTTCATATGAACATAACGCAACGGCTTGGTTCTTGAGATAAAGAGCGTCCAAAGAAAAATATTTCTTTGATATTTTGATTACCTATATTTTTGTTCATGCCAATTTGACGAAATTCACGAAACTTGGAGTATTGTTGATGAGAAATTCAAATATTTAGGTTGTGCAAAACCGTACTTATCTTATCAACTTCGACGTCACCTGTTACATGAGTGTTGCACAATAATGAAAACGTAATATTGACGGTTGGTAGAAGGAAGCAAAAAAACAAGCGCTTAGGTGGGGATTCTGAAAGGAAGCCTAGATAGTGGAAGTGAGGAGAGCGCAGAATGAAAAGTAAGACGATCGGTGTACGATGAAAATACATAAGTAGTTGAAGGGAGAACAGTGTGGAGATGGGAGTAAGACGATCGGTGGGCAGTGAGGCAAAATAGTGAAAAATCAGAGTGTTTAAAGTGTTATTAATTAGCAGGTAATTATTCTCTAAGTACTTTGTTGTTAATTGTTCTATGTAATCTTATGATTGTGATGGTTATAGATGTTTCATGATAAAAATTCTGTGTATGTTTGGCCCTCATTGTCTTACGTTCAGGGGCATATATTTTTCTAACGTAAAATTGTTACAATTGTTATTAAAGATTGCTCATTATTTATTACATGTTAAAATATGTATAT
>NW_019416965.1:97076-131968 GCF_000390285.2 Anoplophora glabripennis | reverse complement strand
TATATATATATTGCCAAAGCGTTAGACGACTGTCTAAGTTAACTAACAAAATTCTAAATATAGTCGGGTCTGCAGTCAAAGCCAAATTTGAAGTGTACTCTTTTTTATTACTCGAGCTTTCGGAACAAAATTATTCCTGCCTCAGGAGTAACTACAATGGAATATACATTGGTAACAACCACAAGTAATAATCTAACTTATACTTACAAAATTGAGATTTGAATCAAAACAATTTTTAACCAAGTTTAAAACAAAATCACAAAAAACAACAATATATATATATATATATATTGTCGTGACTGCTCGGATATTGCAATAACAACTCCTTTGTTTCACATTTAACTTGTTTTGTCATGATTACGTTGTTCGAAAAACAAGTAATAAAGCATTTCTTGTTCTCACTTTATGTCATACGCCTATAAGAGCCCTGTTGAATTTACTAACATTTTCGCCCGTGAGAAATGAATCTGTAAAAAGAATAATTGAATACAAAAAAAAGAATTGCTCTGGATTGCCTCCCGTATGAGACTGCAGTACCTTACTTATTATTATTGTTATTATGGTTATTATTATTGTTATTATGGTTATTATTATTACCTCCTCCGAAATCTGAACTAATAGCTGGATTGCCTCCCGTATGGGTCTCCAGTACCTTACATATTATTATTATTGTTGTTGTTTTTGTTGTTATTGTTGTTAATATTACCTTCCGGCCCTGCCGGCTAACTAACACAAAACCTCTTCAGTTTCCTTTTTGTATTTATATTTGGATAGTTAGAGCAACGATCGTGGATTTCTCTGCCATGCTCTTTCCCCACAGGAGCTCTAGGGGAGTCTGGCACTCTCATTTTGTTTTGAATGGTTGTTAATGTTTTTGTTGATCTTTCTATTTGTCACATATTTAATTTGAAGACTGTTGTACGTAAATAATAAAGTTAGGTGTACTTACTTTGTTTTTGTTTAATAAAATTAAACCATACTTCCCCTCTTTAAAGTTAGTAGCCAGCGCTTTCCGGTCAATTAAAAAAAATAGATGTATACAACGTAGGTATTCCTTATGACGATCACATATTTCTGGCCACAGCTACGTTTGTATTATTTTTTTTATCGAACCCGGGGTAGTTATACTACAAAGTATTTAGGTACTTAGTTTTTTCCTTAATGTTACAGGACGCCATACACAGTGCTGCCTGGATTTAAATAACCATAACTTTTTTTGGGTCGCACTGTATGCCATTTTTGACTAAACATGCCTATTCTCCATTTAATTTTACGTACGAGTACCTACTTTTAGTATTTGTAGCTGAAACAGCCGTGTAAACCGAGTTTGAAGTTAAACTACGTTGGAATTTTGTAAGTTGAATCATCAGTTTTTGAAAAACAAGTGAAAAAATCTGTTTTTTATTGATGGTATTGCGATGTGATAATCTAAGATCATTTACAAGACTAAGACTAAACTACTTCTTCAAATAAGTTAATAACATTTACAACAATTGCTGAAACAATTTTTTTTTAACGCCCTGTTTTTCTGGACCAAGTCGTTGCGGACTCATGATCGTATGATACCTTTATATATTATGATTAGTCAAAGATTCACCCTCTAAAGTTTGTACAACTACTTAATAAACACCCTGTATGTCAATTTAAATTTTTATAGTTTCTTTTTATATAGTTTTTATAGTATACCTCTGCTTGCATTGGTCTAATTTATTTTATTTTAAAAATACTATAACTGGTACAAAAACTGCTATATATAAATGAAACTAGACAGACAGTTACTTATATTACTTTCCCATTTCAGTATTGGATTTGCAGTAGCTGAGAATCGCTGACGTAGAAAATAATAAATAAAAGTGCATCTCCTTCGCAATATATATGAAGCCTATATACATTGCAAATCTTGCTGGCCAAAAGAAGTTTCTTTCAGCATCAGCGAATATAGAAAGAAACAAGAGACATAAACTTGTATATTTTATGCACAGCTGCTCATGTCTTCTCGGGTATCTGTATTGCATTCATGAATAAATTTCGGATATATTTTTTGTCTAAAATTATTATTCGCACAATATCAGACCAGCACACTTCCCATCAAAACCTCGTCAGCCTAGGTATGTTGTCTTTTCACACACATCGTCGAAAAATTTCCTTTATGTTTTTACTTCATTATTTACATACAGGGTGTTAGAAGTCTGACGGCCTTAATTTTAACAGACGATAGAGTACATTAAATTAAACAAAAAAAACCTATATGACAGGGGTCCTAAACTCGACCATCTCCGAGAACAAAATTATAAAAATCTCCAACTTGATGTAGAGTAGTTTCAAAATTTCATGAGCCGCGAAATGCGCGAAAGGCATGGAGTATCCACATAATTCTTCTAATAAGTACGTTGTGAAAACATTGACTCAGAATTATACCACGTGCCTCATTACAATCAGAAATGAAATAAAGCGCTCGGGCATCAATAAAGTCAACTGGCGAACGTTCGTTATATATATTTTTATTGCTTAAATTAAAATAATAAAGAATAGAGCATTTTATTATGATATTTGTAATCGGAGCAAAGGCTTGTTTACGCTACGAGAGAGCTCGAGATAGACTGTGAATAATGGATGTAATGTTTTTAGGACGTAGAATAATTTAGGCGACGGTCGGAATTATGTTTCTGCGCATATCAAGGTCAAAGCTCATAAGATTTTGAAACAACTCTACAAAAGTTCGATTAATTCAGGAATATTACATAACTGCGTGCATACAATACAATGCAATATTTATTACTTTTTTGAACCATGAATCAAATCAAGGAGCATATTAGGATAATAGTTAACTATAACATTTAACTTGCACTTAAAAAGTATTGAAATATTAAGTACTAAGCTGTCCAGCCAGCAATACGCAATTCAGTTGCTATCTGGAGTTGGGCCATGTCTGAGTGTTTTTTGCGTACCACTATTTCCTTTTCTTGAGGCGTTTTCCAGCAAGTGCGTGCATCGAAAATGGTGGTGGACATTTTGGGCATAATAAATATTTTGTAGTTTGTTTTGAACTTGTGCATTTAAAAATTACTGAACTTTGCTTTTTGGTAAGTACCTAAATTATTTTTAATTCGTATGATTATTTGGATCACGTGAATCTTTGGGTACTTTAATTGCATATTTTTCAAATTCATAATTTGATTAAGAGTTAAGTTCCTGTTTTAAGAGATTCATAATTACTAAAATTCGAGATAAAATTTAAGCACAACACTATCTTCGTACTACAAAATTGATACATTTTATTTTATTTATTTAAAAACTGGAAAACAATTGTCTTGAAATTTACTAAAAACTTTTCACAATAATAATTGTTTACAATTTTTCCATAGGACATTCCATCAGCTGTGTGGTGTTAGGTTAAGCGCTGTTGTCACATTGTGATGAAACTCCCCAATATCCAATATTAGTACTCGCTGTATTTTGAAAACTGTTAATCTTACGCCCCTGTAATATACAACTCTATCTCATGCTGAAGTAATGGCAGTCAAACCTTTTACACCCTGTATACACTATCCTACAATTTATATCATTGTAATAAGTGCATTATGCATTTTACCTCAAAATTAAATGGTTATACATCTGAATTGCAATTCCTTGTATTTTTTTTTTCAACTGTATCCTGCATGACATCTGATCTAATCGAGTTAGATATGAGCATAAACATTACACTTAAAATTTATGGGTCTAGTTTGATATACTATGGGCAGTATTTTGTGCAAATTCAGTATCAATTGCAATGTGTGTCTCCAGAATCTTATCGTCAAAGGTTGAGCTCAGAAATAGTATGCCTTGGAAATTTAAATATATTCCATTTTTCACATTCATAAAAAAAATTCTGTAGGAACATGGCACAACATTAAGAAAAACTTAACATACAAAATACAAACACTGGTAATTTAATACAAAATTTCAACTTATTAGTCTACTTTTTTCGAGAGACACATTGCTAACTACATTATCCAGTCAAAATTGCTCATATTTTATGTCGGTAGAGTGGCGAGAAAAATCAATAGTTTCCAAGTCACATCTAATTGATATTTCGAAGGTAACATTCAGAAAATGAAATTTGTTCTTCTAAATACTTTTCAAAGTACAACTCTTTTATCTTTTACCTAATTTCATCCAGGTAAATGATAAAATGATAGATGATTGGGATTGTCTGATGATAAAATACTTGTTTTTAGTTTATTTTTTTTTATTAAATTAATAAAAAGATCTAAAAAATCCTATTAACAATAGTCAAAAAATGTTCTATCTTCTACTTCCATTTCTATAGTTAAAGCGATTAGGCCATTTGCTCAGAGACTTATTTCTAATTCCTTTTTATAATGTCCTTTAATATATAAAATACTGCTCAAATGTTCTCATGGGCTAGATACCCTGACTAGCATTAACTTATAATTATTAAGGTAATTGTTTCCAACAGTATTAGTTAGTATTATTATACTTAGATTGTTGGTACCAAAAACCCTATTTAACTTCGTTTCATAGGATTTTTTAGCATTTTTTTTTTTTTGAGTTAGGTTAATACCTTTAATAATACCGTTAATACCGTAAAAGTGCAAAAGTTGATATAAAAATATATAATAAAAAATTATTATTAGTGCAGGGAGTTTTAAAACATCCATAGATGTAAGAAGTGGGAGATGAGATATATACAAACGACACTAACTATAACAAGGCTTCCCAGTATCGCCAGTATACAATGAACTAGAATTTAGTTACCTACCAAATTTTCTCAAGTGGTGTCATTTGACAATTTGGCAACTATCGAGGTTCACGAATTTCAAGTAAAAACTAAACAACTAATATAATAAACTTACACAAAACTTCGGAAAAACTAAGTTCAGTAGATAACTTTTGTGACTTCAGGACCAGTATTTGTGGAAAATATTAGATCGTAATATAAAAACACCTTACATTACCTTGCCTTACCTTACATAAAGCGTTATTTTAGAGTGAAATAAGGTTCTGTATACGATTTTGTGATATTTTTTGGGACATTACTTATGCCGAAAAATTTTGATTGAAACAGTGATGACCTTGATCATGACCTAGAAGTCAAGTTTGAAGGTTCTTTGAAGCTCAAGTCAAGTTACGAAATAGGAGAGCCCTGTTTAAAGCCCCATAAGTTAAGGTAAGATCCTTATATCTTAGTCAAGATCGCTATAACACGGCCAGTCGAGGCAAGGTCACTATGACCCGGCTAGCCGAGTCGAACCGATCTTATCTTGACTGGCTGGGCCATAGCGATCTTGCTTTAATTTAATGGGGCTGAAGACAGGGTTCTCCTATTTCGTCACCTGATTTGACCTTCAAAGAACCTTCAAGCCTGACCTTTAGGTCACGGTCAAGGTCATCGTCGTATGATCCTATCAAACCATAAAACTTTCAACCAAAATCCTTCGTTGTAAGCGCTTTCCCGAAAAATTTATTTGACTTCAAAATAACCCTTTAGGGTCACTTTGACCCATAATATAAAGACATATCTAAACGTAAAATTTTCTGCACTATTCATTTCCTGTGTCAGAAATGTATCTATCATATCCAAAAATCCAAGTTGACCTTCAAATGACCTGTACGATTGACGTTTGTGTCAAGACCAAGGTCACCATCGAATGTCTCCCTCAGAACCCTACAATTTTCATCTAAAAAGTGTTTCTTGAAAGTGCTTCCCTAAGAAGATATTGCAATGCGTATTTTAAACTGGGACACTGTGTACACTACTGTTCATTCTGATAAGATCCTCCACTCCTCTCACCCATCACCACTGTGCTATTTTATTATTGATCAGCTTAGGTGTACAGTTAAGTTATATCAAGAACTTATAAGTCTGTTTTATAATAATAATTCTCTCACCTAAATTACCCAGTCGCGGTGAACCGGCAGCCTTTGCGCAGATAACTTGCAGTCTTTGTTCTCCTTTTCCCTTCTAATTTGATATTTTTTCATATCTTAATTGCCAAAGCTTATCAGTGCCTACTGGCGACAACAAGCATTACCGGTATTTCTTATTAGCTTCTATTAGCTATTTCCGGTATAATTTAATGTTGGAGTAGTTGTTTGTCTCAGAAGCACTATAGTCTGTTTAGAAATGAAAGAGAGTAATAAAAGCTTATTATGTATGCAAATCGTAAATAAATGTAGTACTTGTGCTTATATTCAATATTTTTATATTATGTATTTTCCGTATAGATGAGGTATACTTTTAAAAAAACTTTGTGTGATCGGACTGTACTAAATTGTAACAGGTAGCTAAAATTTAATCCCCGACAATCCGTCTTTGTCTATGCTGCTTCAATTTCTCTGTCCATTTCTCTTATAAGTAAACAATATAAAAACAGCATTTCAAAACATGAGGCTACTTTAAACATCATAACCGGGTTAAGAGGGTTATTAGTAATTCAAATAAAATTATTCAATATTATTATCAAAATATTTATTTAAATTTAGAAGAATAGACTTTTATTCCACACAAAAATATATGTATTTTGAAAATTCAAATTATGGTGAGTAAATGTAGTGTTGTATAAATGTACAATAAAGAAAATAAAAAAGTAGGTATATTAAAATTCATCCTCTGAATATTCTGATGAATTATCTTCGTCTCCTAGATTGATAACGATAGGTTCCACAGTAACGTCAATTAAATTATCGAGTTCCCACATTTTCTCCTCTTCTTTTTGTACATGATGTATACATCTTTGCCAGTTATCTGCAGTTACTCGTTCCAAGGAATTTTTTAACAAAATTTTCACGTCACTTAATTTAAACGTCGTATTATTTCGCGCTACATCTCCTTTTACCTGCGCCCAGACTAATTCGATTGGGTTAAGTTCACAGTGATAAGGTGGTAACCGTAGTACCGTTATTTGGCGATTTGTTGCCATTTCATCGATAACATATTTTTTCTGATCTTTATTAAGATTGACAAGTGTCAAAAGTTCCTTTTTCACCATATTTGTTTCAAAAGAAATGTTTTTTCCGGATAACCATTGAATTATATCGGCTTTCCTCCAAGCAGTCGTAGGCGTCCGCTCGGTCTGCCGTGAATGGTAACTGGCATTATCCATGACAATTACAGACCCCGGAGGAATAAGATCCAACATCTGTGTAAAATACTCTTCGAAAACATCTGCGTTCATGTCTTCGTGATAGTCACCTGTATTTTTAGATTCAAATAAAAGTAAACCGCCATCTACAAAACCACTGGCACTACCTATATGTGTCACTATTAATCTTCGCCCTTTACCTGAAGGTGCCTTGAACCCTGTTGAAAGTCCATCCAAAAATGCTTGTCGAAAACTTTTTACATTTTTATCTTGCCATACTTTTGTTACAGTATATCCCTCGTTGACCCAAGTTTCGTCTAGATAATAAATATTCCTCCCTTCGTCACGGAATTTTCTAATTGATCTTAAGTAGGATCTTCGCCAACAAATAATTTCATCTTTATCGATAAGAACTGACTTCCTGTTCTGCTTTTCCCAGCAAAAATTCAACTCTCGTAAGACGGCCCATAATTTGCTTCTACTGATTTTTGGCAAATCGTTGTCCTCTGAAAGTTCACTTAAAATTTTGTTTAGCGTTGGTATTTCTTTTTTAAAATAAAATGAGTGTACTTTTCTGCGAATGACATTTTTGAAGAAATCATCTATAACGACTTTTGACCTCCCTGTAGATGATTTTGGGGGATTTACAGTATCTTGTTCATTTTTTGTTTCCTTTAAAAGTCTGTAGATAGTCGATTTTCCAATCCCTGTCATTTTGGAACACTTTTCCACGATGTCGTCAACACTGTTGGTAGGATTTTGGTGTTTCAATGCATTAAATACATTTAATATAATAATCTTCTCATTCTGAGACAGCGCACATCTTTTCACGCGTTTAGCAGGTACGTAATCTGATAAGCTCGACATTTTACCCAAACAATATTATATCCACTGGCGCAATAGTCACTAAACACAAGTCGAATTTTACTCTACTGCACTAGCACGTCTTCGTATATTCAGCTCTAAGACTGGAGTGATCTGTCACAATACATTGGCTCCTGCCCTATAATGTATCCAGTAAAATATACTAATGTACACCCATTACCTGTTAACATTAGTGTTACCCGATAATTACCTGAAACGAAATATTACCACGCCCATGGCCGGTTCTTATCTCGGGGTTTTATTACTCTCTTTCATTTCCAAACAGACTAGTCAGACATCTAAAAATTTGATTCATGAACCATCTTCCCCATTTATGCTTTTTTTACTCTGATGAATTCAAATGTGGTTTTATTCGAGAGTTCAAAGTTTGGAACTTTGGAAGGTACAATTCTGAATCAAAAATTAACTAAAACAAAAAATAACATCTGATTTATATAAAATGCCTTCACTTCCGAAACTTTTATTGGCTACTTTATTTTAAAAGTCCATTCTCAAGTTTCCGCGTCTAGGGCCCTAAACGCGACTTTGAATTCAGAAAGTATACGGGCCACGTGATATTATGATAATGGAGAGCTCTTGCATGTCCGTGTACGGGCAGACCTCGGATTGAAATACGTTGCTCTTAGACTCTTGAAGCTCGGTGGCGGGACGGCGGGTTTTTATGTTAATATTTTATTTACAAATGGCGAAGATTAATTGCAGAGTATCGTTGAGTCATGATTTACATGCCAGCGCGCATGGATAATTGGTTGTAGTACCGTTTTATTAAAAAAAAAAACCGAGTGGAATGCGACACAAAATTTAATTAAAGTGAACTAAATTTCAATATGCTCATTTCGATGAAACAAATTCTATTTAAAATAATAATTTAGATACTACGAAAATGCATCATGGTACATGCATTTAATAATGTATTGTTTAAATGATATGTTTTCTGTCATTTTATCATTGTATTTATTTCTTTTAATGCGGTGGCCAAACTGTTTGTGTTTAAATAATTTTTTTTTCTCTAAATCTGATGTTCAATATATATTTTACAGAAATATATATTTTTGTTTCACTATTCCTAAAAAAAAAAAAAACTGTTAAATTTTTTTATACCCAAGTGTTCAAACTCAGCTGATGTTTTTTAGTTTCGGTTTTTCGTATTCTTTCTTTCACTTTTTAAAACTTAAAACTAAATACTTCTAGCTCAACTTTTCTTACAAAAATATTTTCCTTTCAACCATTTCATCCATTTTTACATAAATCTTTATAAATATTTTTTCAAATTCTTCTTTTTATAACAGATCTTATTTCTTGGTTTATCATAAAATATGTGCTCTCTCTGGATTCTCAAGTATTATTATTTCGTCAATCGCTTGTTGGTGCGTGCCTCCACAGTAACAATAAATTTGACACACAGGTTTGTAGTAATCAAAAACAGTAAACAAATCTAAAACGGTTAAATTTATCGTCACAAAA
The DNA here is from genome assembly GCF_000390285.2 of Anoplophora glabripennis. NCBI lineage: Eukaryota > Metazoa > Arthropoda > Insecta > Coleoptera > Cerambycidae > Anoplophora > Anoplophora glabripennis. Next base: position 122,531 of record NW_019416965.1, on the reverse strand, counting down.
CAAGTATATCTTATTTATGTAAGATAGATAACAGAATAATATTTTTCTATTAAAACTTTCGTACATACACCGAGAAAAAAGGTTTGATCAATTTTTATCAACCAAGAGTACCTATATTTTGTAACGACCTCTATCGTCTACAGCACACTTAAGTCCGGATTCGTTTTCCCAGAACAAGAAAACCCCCGAATCCAAATTTTCAAAGTAATTCTTTGAAAACTTTCTGAACATTTTAAATTTTGAATTCAAAATTTTAATTTTAACACCCTGAAACATTTTTATTATCCACAAATGGACTAACATAAGTTTAGCTCTATCGCATTATTTTGATGTAAGGAATGTACCTTTTTTCTGTGTCTCATTAATTTCGGGACACCCTGTATAGTTATACAGTACCTATGTAGAAATTTTCGTGGAATATCTATCAATTTTGAGAACATTAACAAAAGCGGTAAAGATAAATTCATTTTAATTACAATTTGTTGTGACACAGATTGTAGTTAGTCGTATTTCCATTTATAAATTATATACTATAGTGTTGGAATAGTATAACATTTTAAATTCGTTTCTCTCAGTGCACGTATGTTTTAAGTTAGAATAACTATACAAGATGTTAGGCAGGAATAATACATTGTACGGAATAGTGAAACAACTGCTAGAGGTCATTTAGAATCACAATAAACAAAAATAATCTTATAATAAGTGTAGCCGTTTTCGAGATTTTAGACTATTTAAATTTATTATAGGTTTCTGCACATATTATTAAAAAAAAAGATAACCTACTTATGAATTGTCAAAATCTAGTTATTTAAGTAAATCTACCATACTTTCGATTCAATCACAATGAAAGGTCAAAAGAAATATCTCACTTTATCGAGGAGTCGTAAGTGAATTATGCGTGTACATATTCAATAAACATTAATATATTATCTGATGTTGTGGGAATTTGTGACAGTTTTCTTTTTTCTTTACTTTTTTAGTATTGTGCCACGTGTAAAAATTTCAAATCCATAATTGTGTTGTGAGCCAAATTATTCTTAGAACTTAAATCCTTGCTGGCTACAGATTCTAAAGATGATGTAAGTAAATAATAATAGAATATACAGCACAAGATATATGTAACTATGGAAACAGAGAGAAGCAAATCAGTTTTAACTGTCAAAGTAACTAAAAGTCAAAAATAGTTCGAAAAAACTTTCGAAAAGTTAACCACTTTTTAAAGTTCGCGATATAAAGTGATGTATTGTTGTATTTTGTATTTGTCTGCTTTTATCACTGTGAGAGGTTTTGGTTAGGCAAAACTATCCTCAAAAAAATAAAAATTTTTCACAGGTGAAATATACACAAAAAATTAAGAAAAAAATAAATAAATTGTCTTTAACAACTGCGAGAAAAATTATTCTAATGACCAAACTCTCAAATATATCGAAATAGCTCGAAATTGAAATATGTTTATCTGTACCTGTTTTTACACAAAACGTTTCCAAAAAAAAAAAATTGTTGAGACCCGTACTGATCAAATATTTTATGCATAACTAATATTTAAAAAAATACAAAACAAAAGGTAAATACCGCTATTAGATTTGATGAGTTTACGGAATAGAATAAAGCAGAACGTGTTTGTAATAAAAGCTATGGTTGGTATGTCTTAATAAATAATGTCCCGCACAAGCAAAATAAACACGGTAAGATAAGTACCCAGATTTAAATTTTATTTGCAGGGGCCAAGGTAATTTCGCTTAATAGAGAGATTTTCAGGCGGGTAATCGTCACATATTTCACAGGTTTGGAATAATGTTCGCAAAAGCTAACTGAATTTGCACTGGAGAAATGTGAACTCGTAAGTCTAAGCGGTCCTGAGGGGCCCCTTTTGTTGAATGGAGAGAATTAGTTAAGCATACAATACACTTTAAAACGTCAGACAAATCAAATATAGAAACATGAAAAATTGTTCACGAGCCATCTTGGTAGCAATTAAGGCAAGTTGACGAAGGAAAACAAAATTGATCTAAAAAATAAATTATGTGATTCCTGTTCATTGAATCCTTTTAGTTTTTTTTTTTTAAATTGCCATTCATACTAAAGCAGGCCTCAGATATCGGCGGTAAGAGACAGAAGGCAAAGCAATTTTACTGTAGCGAATATAATTAGTAAAAAGGAAGAAAACTGCCCGTGCTAATCCTTGAAGGACAAGCATTAGAATATATTAATTTAACTTTCTTAACATCAAGGAGTCTAAACCAACATGAGAATTATTGAAACCAACTTGTAGATACAGTTAAAAACTAGTTGAGTAAATACATTTTTACACATCTTTATAGAAAATATTCTCGGAGTTACACCTACGGTCCTCTCCCATAAGAGTAAAGTATTGGACAAGGTAGTTCACAACTTATCCAGAAATATTTTGAAATATATGTGCCATTAAAAATTAAATCAATTTACCAGGAATGCTGTTGCATGCTATTAAAGATTTCGTATGTACCCAGTTGATTTCTTCTCAAGAAATGCTATTACTTAGTAGATATAGGATATTTTTCAATATTTAAGTTCTTTTTCACAGCCAAAATGGTTTTCAGCGTAGAATTGTAACACCAAAGCGAAGATTTTTTTGGGTTTTAAAATTGCCAGCAAAGTAGGCGATTAGGGAATTTTCATTAATGCTTAGTGCTTTTTTGCGGCACACTATTGAGTAAAACTGTTGTATCTTTTGCCACACCTTGCCTAGAGTTTTCTGCCAGTAAATATTGCCAGTTGCTTCTTTCACTGTTTCTGATACCCCCCTTTCAGAATCGCTCAATTCTTTTAAGAATGAAGCATAGGTCACAGAAAAAAAATATAAACACTATGACGACACGACACGTTTTGCAAATCTTTAAGACAGGTCAGAATATATTACACCACAATCTTAGTCATGTTTACTAATTTGTATCTTTTCAGAGATCATAATTTTAATGATTTTAAACTTCTGCAATAACAATAAGAATATTATCAATTTAATACGCAACAAACTAGAATTTGTATCATAATTGCAGGGCGCATATTAAAAGTTAAAAGAAGTTTAAAACTTATCGGGCACTAATGGAGCAACAGCATTATTATGAAACAGGATTAAATATCTCAACGGCACCCTCGCTTGGCTATGCTCGAGTTAAATCTCCGAGATGATCCCAAAAAGTGCAGACAATTTAGTGGAAAGTCGCGTAATTAAGGTGAAGCATGGAGATATAATAAGTATGAGATTGAATACATTATGAGGTATACATAATTCATATCTGATAAAGCTTATTTTATTAGTAGGGGGTCGAGAAATTTATTCCAGGGGATTTATGCTTGTTATGAATAAAGGCGATTATCAGATAAGAGGAGGATTTTTCTTAATAACTTTGCTTTAAACATTTGCGTCGTTTCAGGGGTCAGGATCATTTTTTATTCAAATTCAGTTTATTGGAAAATGCAACATTCCAGTTTCATGCCCATAATTCCAAAGTAATCTACAGGATGCTTCAGAGTAAATGCAAACGAATAGTGTACAGAAGAAATTAAAATTTTAATGTAGGGTGAATATTTTATATTTCCTGACACTGGCAATAATTTTGAAGATTGGTTGAATGATTTCCGGGCTTGTTGCCACGTCGTCGATTTACAACTCTTGACGTTTCGAGAGGCATATCGCTCTCTTCTTCAGAAGTTACTCTGAAACTGGAGATCTACTAATACTGTCACTATTTATATTTGATGTGGTCACTGGTCCATGTTGTTCCAGTAGATGACATCGTACGCGTTGTTGACATTTCAGTGGGTTGTTTTCATGGATGGCTCTCTTCCATATACCTGGCAGATCCACACCACCATCCCCGTTGAAATTGTTCGGATTTCTGTAAATTTCTAATGCTTCTCGTATAGTCGGGGTCAAAATCTTCTCGCTCTCACCACCACGTTGGTTTCACTCAGATCCACTGTGTGTCCCGTGTCCGCCCTATACTTTGCTACTGCCGATTTTTCCCAGTTGTTATTTTTGAGGTCTTTTGTATTCCGTTAACCTCGTATTGATGTGCCTTCCTGTTTGTCCTATGTAGAGCTTTCCGCAAGAGGTCTTTGGGAACGCCACCTTCTTTACAGTGCTGAATAGTGTCTTGATGTTCCTCTTCTTCAAAAAATTCCCGATTTCACCTGTACTACCTTTCACGTAAGGTAGATACATCTTCGCTAAGTACTCCCGTTTCTCCATGTGCGTGTGCCTCCTCCTGACAGCTCGTTCGATATTTCTCGCCGTGTAGTCATTCCCTCTCAGGGCCGTACGTAGATGTTCTAGTTCCTCGGTCAAGTATCTTGGCTCGCTGATAATCCGCGCTTGATGAATCAAGGTATTTATGATCCCCTGTTCCTGGTGGTGGTGGGACTCCGCATTCAGATATCTGTTTGTAGGAGTTGGCTTCCTACATACTCGATGGCCTAAAGTGTCATCTGGTTTCCTCTCAACCAAATCATCCAAGAAGGAGAGAGAGAAAAATGCTTCCCTTTACACTTTAGTGCATCGAGTAGGTATATAGGAAGCCAACTAACACAAGATTTTATTGACCCATAAAATTTGAAAAATGAAGGGCGCCTTGGGATCCTGAATTACCTGCAAAAAAAGAACTGAAAATAGTCTATTTTTGCATTGTGACACCTAAAATTATATTTTGTCCATCATCTGCAACTTAATTCGACCATATGGTTTCTTCGACAAATTTTAGTTTGTGTAGGAATATTGTAACCAGTAGTTAGCAGGTTTAAACTGTTTAGCACAATAGATTTTTTATTCTTTTTCGATGGATCAGTTATAGACACCTTCATGATCTAATGTTTGTAATTCTTGTTTCTATTTTCCATTTTCTACCGTCGATGTCAAGAAAGCTATGTTGGCAGTATCAGAAGCTATACCAAGGCCTGTTATTAACCTTATCAAGTATCATAGTATCTAATCTTGCTGAAGAGTTTACTACCTCATTTTCTTGTAGACCCGAATACTGTAGACTCTAGTCATTGTTATTATTCCCTAACCGAACCAGAGCTTTCTGAGAGGAAAATGTTTTTCCATACCAATAAAGTCCAAAGGTTTTCCCAGAAAGGAGAATATTGAAAGGTTTATAGACATAAGAGGTTAAAGACTTGACCACCAGGTATCGAGCCGAATATGGTAATATGTATGATGATAATCACATATCTACACCTAGTACACTTGTTTAGAATTTTCGCCCTAGGAGCTTTTGTAAATGTTACAACCTAGTAGTAGTAGTAAAAGGGGCGGCCTCAGCCTGTCAATTAGGCCACAAGTAGTCCCTTTTTGCCTACCCCGCCGTCCCATCACCTAACCACTCTCTGCCTCTGACCCTCCTCGAACCTACCCGACGCCCTGATGAACGCCAGGATTTTGGTCCATGGAAGGTCTCACACCTCAACCCCTTGCAGCTCTTCAGCACCAAAGACTTTATGTCTTATTCTCCCAAAGGCTGCACACTGTCCCAGAAGGTGGACAGGGGTGTCCTCCCCTTCGCCACATTTCGGGCATAGCGAGTCCTCCTCAATTCCTATTAAGCTTAAATGCCTCCTAAGTCTGCAGCGGCCTGTCAGAACCCCCACCATTTGGTTTAGGGCTTTTCGACTGAGGCTCAGCAGCCATCTCGTCTTGGATTTGCTAGGATGTATAAAACTATGGGCCTGCCTACATCCTTTATTTCTCCTCCAATTATGACCTAAAGTTTGATAGGCCCATTTATTTAGGGCCCCGTTAACGCTGCCTCGTGTGATACCTAAGATTGGTTCAGGTCCCTGTCCGGGTCCCCTGGACCCGAGACGAGCTAATTGTTCCGCCCTCTCGTTACCAGGGATACCCATATGGCCTGGGACCCAAACCAACTCTACTTCTTTTCTTCTGGCCAATGACTCTAGAGCGTCTCCACATTCCTGGACAAGGACAGACCTAGTCCTCGATGTTACAACCTAAATTTAATTCAAACTCGTTTCAAAGATATTTTGAAAAAATAGACGAAAAAAAAAATTAACACCACGCCTCGAAAAAGGGCAAACACTATGTTGATATAAACTATTTATCTTTCGATATTGTGGCAAGTCAGAAATATACCTACGCCAGTTTGTTTAAACATCCCCTGTATTAATAAAAGAAAAATATGAAATTTATATTTGGGTAAATAAAGTCTTCCGAAAAAGTTAGTTATGACCATTCCAAAGTCATAGAAATCAATACTGAACAATAGAAAACTCAACTAGTAATCAATTTTTTCACAAGCTGCTCTTTATTGAAAGATGAGCTTCAGTTTAACTATTTTTCCTCCAACACGATATCATTGTACACAAAATATATTTTATGACGAACTACATATGTCAACGTAACGACCATCACTTGGAAATGAAATCAATCAATTGTGTCCTTTCCGGAACAAGACAATCCCGTAATAATCAGATTGATGTATCATCAATCCAAATTATTTAACGTTTACATTCCTTGTTTCCCGTACAATATGGGTTGTTTGTCGTTAAACTGATGGCTCTATTAATAATAATATAAAATTACCTATTTAAATTTGACGCTGAATTACGGTACCATAAATTTCGGCTATATAATTTATAAAATTGATTAGCCACTAAGCGAATTCAGCAGGGGCGGTTATTGTTTAAACTGAGGATTTAGCTAATAAAGGAATACAACTTTCTTGCAATATTAGCAAAACTGTATATCCTTTACAATAATTACTGAATACAACGCTATGCCTTATCTTAACATTATCTCTTTTTTTTCGATTAAAATATCACTGATTTCTTATTAATAGTGTTATAATTTATTAACCCCTCATTCTAATCACAAGGATTAGTCCAAATAACATAGATTTGTGTAGAAGAGGGGACGGCATATTATTAATCAACATGGCTTAATTGCACCCACGAACGACATATATGATGAAAAGCCATGAACTTGATAAATCTTACATTACAGAAATCATCAAATGCAGAATAGTATCAATGACTTACAGTAATTTAAGCAACTGATCCTCCATATACTCCATCCTATCCTTCACTTTAAGCTTTTAAACACTGATCTATATAATAAAAGTATCTACTTCAATTTACGATATTTCCTCAAGTACGAATTGTTAAAGTTTCCAATATTTCGATTACTAAATTTCCAGCGCCGTTATTATTTTTTCAATTACAATAATAATTTTGCTAAGAATAAATAGATGCCTTCCAAATTTTGAACCAAAGACAAACTAGTTCCAGAAGAGGAATCTTTATAAAATACAATGCCATTTTGTCGATGTTTTACTCATATTCCGGAATGTAGGGAGAAACATAATCCACTTATCCAACAAAAGAAATGATAAGCTCACGTAATTATTTGTAATCCTTTAATTTATTTTATATGAACAAGGTAACACCACTGGATTTGATCTCAATGAACCAAAGCTTTAAATCAGACACAATTATAAATTATTATTCTGGCAGAAGAGAAAAATAAATCGTTCATATTTTCGTTTTAGATACTACTACCCCAACAGAAGTTTATTGACTGTTGTTATTGACTATAAAATAAGTAGCAACTGTTCTTTTTTATATAAAAGTTGGAAACGCTTCTTATTCAAAACACAAACAAGAGTGGTAGAAAATAGGTAATACTCTTTCCAATGACACTAAAATAAATACCACCGATTTGATATATTTGAAAATAGATTAGATTTGGCTTCAAATTATTGTACACCATACGTCTTTCTATAAGTACGCTATACGGCAATGCAGTGTCTTGCAGCTAGTTAGTCTTCTGTAGAAAGAATAAGTTACCAACTTTTTTATTTTTATTTTTTATTTAATGTCAAAGTATGGCTCAAATTTCGTAATTTTCTACCGAACATTAGAAAAGCTGGTGTGATTGTCACAAGCAATATATTATCGGAAACAATGACTGATATGATGAAAGTCTAAACCTTGAATACTTGTTCCCATATAGCGGCAGTTATTTACTATTTGTCACATGCCCATTGTAAATCCAAAATCTTAAAATCATCTGGAATATTGACCTACATATTTGATGAAATTTCTGTAACTACAATTATTGAAGAAAATAGTGATGGTGATTAAGCTCCGATTCTAAATAATTCATACATTTTATAGTTATATCAATACTTGATATAACTATAATTGACTGTTTCTCTCAAATTACATTTCTTTATATGAATATTTGATATGGATTTTATTTTTATCACTATGTTCCACCAATTCGACTCTTCTGTAATTTTTATACACAGGGATAGGCAAATGTATGGAAACTTCCAAAAATCTCCGCGGAAAAGCATTTTTGGGACAAATGGTGAATGGTGAATTCGACAATAACCTTGACCTTGAGGTTAAAGTTCAAGGTCATATCAAGATCAAGTAGGTTTTTTAAATGGCGACAATCCTTTTCCGTAGTTAAAAATAAAAAATACGGTAAAAATCAACATTTGACCTTGACCAGTGTATATATTCGGATGCAGAATTTTCTGCTATTCCCATTTACGGGGTCAGAAATAGGGTCCCCATTTAAAAAAACCGAGTTAATATTGATATGACCTTAAACCTCAAGGTCAAGGTTACCATCGGATGAGCCGTTGAAAATGCTGAGACTTTTGTCCTCACCATTTATTACAAAAATGCTTCGCCGCTGGGATTTTTGGGAGTTTCCATACTTTTGACTAACCCTGTATAATAGCTAGAAATAAATGAATAAACTGTATTTTTTTGGTAAGTGTCACTTCGGGAGTTGTTATAAAAAATCACCCCCAAAAGTATAATTCTCGTTTTCTACCGTTTTTAATATAGCGAAAATTATGAAAAAAAATCTATAATATGTAATTCATAGCCATTTGTACACGGTTTTAACCTCATTAAGATATCTCGAGTTGTTAAAAAAAAAATAAAAATAAAAAATTACGATTACGGTTGCCACCCACATTATTCCCTAATTAACGGTGGTAGAAGGAAATTAAGTATCAAGTTGTTTTAGATGAAGGGAAATAAATATAAGGAACTTCATTAGACGCTGGTGTAATTTTCATGTCCTTAACCGGCTATGCCCTTTATACCTAATACAGCAGGTATTTAATAGATCTCTTTTCCTGCTTCATATTAAGGTATAGTACCTACATGTAGATATATCAAAATAAGATGCACAGGTTGCCTCACATTAGGCGGCAATAGACAATATTATGGAAAATATAAGCTCTATAGTAGGGCAATATCCAGGTGAGTAATGAAATATCGAGAAAGGAAATATAGAGGGTGATTCAGAACTTGTCCAAAAAAAAATTCTGGATGTACAGGGGACCCTTACAAATACAATTTTGTAAAGAAAAAATCAAAAATGTCAGTTCGAAATTGATTTAAAAATACACTTCTGCACGGCACTGGAAACTGGTCCACTGTAAAACCTGACCTCGCACAATGAGACCGGTATGGCGGCGTGATAAAAACGGACAAAAACTTTCGTAAGAAAAGAAATATGTAAATAGAATTTTATCGCACCTATTTTATATCGGCAAATGCTTCTGCCTTTATTAATTATTAATAAAATTATTTTGTGTTTTTAAATAATAAAATCATTTGACATACCCGATGCTGCAACAGCAATTGTTCAAAATTTTATCCACTCACGTGTAAACACATTTGGGTCCGTCTTACTCACTTTCTACGAACTAACACAAATGATGTCTTGCTTCACCATAACACAAATACTTCACCATAATACAAGTGTTGTCTTGCTTCACCATAAATTAAAACGGATATCCACCAACTCGGAGTTGCTATACACGCAAGCCATTTTTGACACTAACTACTAAAAAACTGATGTAAATACCACAGATAACAGGTAAAAACTACCGCAAGAGTCACATGGCTCTCCACGCGTATTGCGAATGACGCTAGAGACTACAGTTGTCCAGCTATGTAGTGGTTTAATGTGCTATAACTTCTATAATTTTTTTCTCAGAAACTATAAGGATTTTACAAAATTTTTTTTTATAATATTGACTCCATTTCTCATGCCGCATCTATTCCCAAATTTTTTTGGATAAGTTGTGAATCACCCTGTATTTCCCAATATTTCAAAGCAGATCAATCTACACGCATGTTCGGCGAACATTCAACCAGTGAGCAACAGGCCTTAGTATGAATAAGTTAATATATTTTCAATCACCGATCTATTGAACGTGCATGAAAAACCTACTCAGGACACACAACCTTTCAATAGATCTTCGGATTGTCACTTGATATCCATATTCCTGGCAGAGGCCATGGCGTGCATGGCCGCCCGCCGCCCGTCGATTCGATTAAGTGGAATAATGGCTGGGTCGAATGTCTACCAGAGATAGCGCGCCCGCAGACGAGACCCGAATGAGAAATTAAATGCACACACAAAACTCCTGCACTTATCAACTGATGAAATTTTATTTGTATTCAGAGAAGTTATTTGGTTCACTCTGGTAGTTTTATTTTATTTACAATGCCGAGCGAGCGCTCCCGATGAATATTCCAGAATAACGTGACTTATAGGGAATCCTAGCCGATATTGAATAGTGGTTTCCACTCACGAAATTTTATGTACATATTTCAGAAAAAACGATAAACCCCAGTTTTAACTTAATACCTATTAATTTAACAAACGCTGTTTGTGTTGTTAGTTATTTATGAACAGAAAACAAACCCAACACTAGTCAGCAGCAGGATTTAAAAAAAAATCCGACAGTTTGATGTTTATGTGAACAATCCTAATTAAAATGTGAAATCAAAACATCTCTCTATAGTAACTGTTTTTATGTGATTTGTCTATTTCAACGGTGATGATATAACAGCAAAAATACAGGATAGTTCTTTGATTTATTTCATTATTTAACAATTTCAATATATCAGGTATAATAAACATATCAATTTACTTTTTTTCGATAATTGTTTATTATTAGCACTAGGCATTTTTCGTACAATTCAATGCTAGTATGGGACATGTAGCTTGCAGATTCCTAGATTTCTGGTATCGAAGAACACTGTTTGACTTTATTTGATGAGATTTTTTGGAATCTTGTTTGAATTAGCTTAATACCGAGCTTAAAATACAGTATGATATTAATATAGGTATTTACCTAAATTTTCTTTTTAGAAAAAGCTTCGAGTTTAAAGCAAATATTAAGTTTTTTGTATTACTGTTAGTATTCATTTTATGTAGTTTAGGTAAAATAATAAACAAAATAAAATATCGTTTTTAACAAAAAACTTTGTTTAAGTAAGTTAGAAACTATACAGGGTGATTCAGAGCTTAACAAATAAAAATTGGATGTACAGGGGACTCAAAAAGGGCAGTTCGAAAATGATTTAAAAATACAATTCTGCACGGGCACTGGAAACTGGTCCACTGTAAAACCTGACCACGCACAATGTGACCGGCATGGCGGCAGTATGATAAAAACGAACAAAAATTTTTGCATTTCGAATTTCGCAAGGAAAGAAATAAATAAAATTTTATAGCACCTATTTTATATCAGCCAACTCAACTATTTTTGTCATTATTGTTATTATTAATTAATAAAATTAATTTGTGGTTTTTAATAATAAAATAATTTGACATACCTAATGTTACAACAACTTTTCAAAATTGTATCCACCGACGTGTAAATACATTTGGGTCCGTCTTACTCAGTTTCTACGAACTAACACAAATGTTGTCTTGCTTCACCATAATACAAAATGTTGTCTTGCTTCTCCATAAATTAAAATGATATCCATCAACTCCGCGTTGCTATACATGCAAGACATTTTTGACACTAATTACATTCTCTGATGTTTACATGTTCTCTGTGATCTTTCAAAGCGAAAAATTAAAGGAAGTTGGATTTCCGGGATGAATCTACAGGTTATTATATTATCGACTGCAACAATGGAAGAAGAATCGTTTTTCCTCATGCACGGTGGTGAGAATGAAGGGGACAACTTAGGGTTTTTTTATCTTGAACGAAATATTTCGTAGCATTTTTGGTAAAATAAGTTTTTCTGAAAGAAACGCATTTCTATAACACTAAAAATAAAAAATGCCATAAATTGCTCTCAAATTTTACAGATGCGTTGTTCTAATTAAAATAAGTTAAAACAAAGTTAATAAGTAATTGTTGTTATAATCTAAATAGATATTATTCATTTTTTTTCCATTAGCTATTAAATAAATAATTTTCTTTTCATCACTAAAATTTGAAAACAATCCATAACACTTTTACTTTTCCGAAACTTATTATTGAAGTACACATAAGTATTTATTGTCAACTTTATGCAAGGAAAATATTCATTTCATGCGTTTTTTAGATTTAAGACTGAAAAACATACCTACATCTCTGCCTATGTGCATGAAGGAAAAAATCGTCAAAATACCCATATGTGGCAAGTTTTTTTGAGCCTTATCCAGTTTTATTAAAAAAATGACTTTTTATCAATGTATTTTTATCAACTTGTAACTTTTTACTAAACCTCTCCACAGGAAATTTTTGCATATCGATCAGCTTAATTTGCCACTAGATTTCAGAAACACCCTGTATATTTAGGATTTTCTTTTAGTTAGTTCACATGACAACAATGGTTTCTCAAAATTTGATAAGGTACCTAATAGTTACATTTAGTAGAATATAGTAGTAATTCCTTTGTCGCAGATATGAGGTTATGACTTTTTGAAATATGTCAAAACAACAAAGACGTTTATGAAAAAGTGAACTGTTGGACTTCTGGTATTTTCTCAGATTTTGAAGTAAATTGCATAATAATGATTGCACTTTTTTTGTTTTACAGTAGAACAATCACAAACATATTTAAATAATAATAATAATGAGTAGGTTAACATAAATATGTACTTACATAATTAAAACTGAGCAGGGTAGCAATACCTGCCAAAATAATTTCTGTAAAGGTAAATGACATAAAAAATTATGCTAAAATTGTACAACTACAATATAGTACAAATAAATATAACAAAAAATAACAGAACTTTGAAGGTATTAGAAGTGTCCGTCATCATATTGTAAGTATAGTAGTTTGTTCTTATAGAAAGTAGTTGTTACTTTTGTTCAAAACTATTTGTTATATAACTTTGTTATACCTAACCTTAAACGATTTTTTCCTGTTTCAATTTATTGTTATAATTCTGTTAAAGTAATTATTCATATTGTTAATGAATTACATGCATCGATATCAGAATCAGCATTTATTAATTAATTCAAAATACAGTCCACTCAATCGATAGTATCCACATATTTTAATTTTTTAAATTAATTGTATAGGTATTTCTGCCACAGAAATTTTAAATAGTAATCTAACTAATCTATGTATATGTTAATATTTTTATTTCAGCCCCATTTAGATTAGGAAATAAAATTCACTTAAAACTATGTACTACCGTAAAGCAAAGAAAGTGTAATCATTATTATGCAACAAAATTTGTGGGGTAGAAGTCGATTAATTAAATCTGTAGGCTGTATCAATAGGCATTCTTGAAATAGTTCAAACAGTTTTTGTACCTGAAGGCATGTATTTAGGAAACGATACATTTTAAGTTAAGTTCACATACACATTTTTGCTTTTTTACCTGAAGAATATAAGTTGAAGTTCAAAAGTAGCACAAGATGTATGATGTCCTCTGAGGTTTAATTTTTGCTTATTTATACATAAAATTATAATTTAAGGGCGATTTTAGGAAGTTTTATTTCGATCTGAGAAGTTGCCGTTTACTCAACCTTGAACCTATTTAAGGAATGGCACGTTGAAAATAATCCAGGTATATTTGAACTCCGAGAAATGTAAGATTATTTCATTAAACCAAGCAGAACATGTTGACATTTAATTACGAATTTAATAACAGGGTTCTCTTCAAATCCGAAGTCCCCGGGCTTAAATTTGACTGAAATGTAAGCCTACTTATTCAAATTTTAAATAAATATTTGAAAACATATTACACATTCCCTTAAAAAAATATTCTTAATAAAAATGTATACCGTTGCAGTAATTTCATATATTATATTTTAACTTTTTAGGAAATCGGGACTGTTTTCTCTGTATATTTTGTTTCTTTACCTAAGAAACCATCAGAAATAAAAAGATGGTTAAGTCAAGGGCAAATTGCATAATTGAAAGCGACTTCAGGAGATTATCTACAAATGCAAAATATTTTGTTGTTATTTTATAATTTTTTGGGTATAGTTGCAAAACTACACGAAAGTACAAATAGCAATTAAGTTATCTTTAAGATGAATAATAATGTGCTGAGGGCATTATTACCCTGTAACACCCATGGTACCTTCAACGTCTAATATTCTATTATTCTGTTATTTTATTCAAAAATTTACTGCACATACTGTTACTTGTAAGTTCTATTATCAAAATGATTTATTTCAATGATAATGTATAATTCCACCGTCTGTGATACAGTTTGTTGAAAAAAAAGGTACAAGAAGCGTTAGAACATCAAAGAATAAGACGATAATTTCCTGTGAAAGGCGTTTTCCGTTCTTCAAATACGAGCAACTAAAAATAATTTCTTTTCTTTGAATTTCAGATAATAATTTTTGCAAAATTAATGCATCACATTGAAATTTGATATAAATAAGTTGTTGAGAATGTTAAAAATATTTGTTTTCCGCCAATTTTATATAAGTGGCTAAGTACGATCTCTTTCAGTGTCATTTTAATAAGTAACTTACTTTAGGATAGGTTCTCTGTATACTATCATGTAAATTTCATCATCCTATTTTGCTCAAAAAAATACTCCCTTTAAAATTAATCGAAAATATCGTCACATTTTCAAGTACAGACCGATACAAATAAGTTTGCATTTATGACTCAAGAAAGAAAGAACGCACTTTGCTAGAAGAAATAAGTCACAGGCACGACCATTTGTGATTAGAGCGTCTCCTTTGCCGGTCCAGTGAGCATTTGTGAGCGGAGGTATCTCAGACGCAAACTAATTATTGTTGAAGTAGGGAGAAATTTTATTGGCACAGCTTCTAATCATTTTGGGTTTTATATTAAATAAACACAAAATTATTAACGTTTTGTTAACACTTATTCCACAATTTGGAACAATAAAAAAGCATCGTTTAGGGATAGAAATACGATACTGTATATTTGCCACTTTAACCCCGTATTTATCTTGTTGCCGCTATTTAAACACCTGTTGCTGTTAATAAGCAAGCAGATTTGAAATAAATATTTGATTAACACATTTTGTCTAAATTCCCATTAAACAGCTGAATGCTGCAGTCACCAGATAGTGTACGGTTCACTTCTCAAATTCACTGTTAATATTTAAGTGTCTCTTACCTCGGAGTGCTGCAAATGTATAGCTTGAAATCTGTCGTCGCTACTATAAGTAGTCAAGCCAACTGTAAGCAAATGGTAATCCTTCCTTCGTATCCAGGAAACCTGAAATCATGTAGGAATTATTAGCTGTTTAATTTTTTGTGAAATAAGATGATAGTGAAACTAAAATTAGCGATTATTAATGATAGTGATATTAAAGTCTTCTTTCAGAATTATTGTGCCAACTTCATACAGATTAGTTAAAACAATTGCAAAATAAAAAATACAATTTAAGAAATTCAATGACACATATTATATTCCAATAGATTTATCCCAGCTGACATAACTGAACATTATCAGACTAATCTTAAGAGACGTTTTCATGATTTACGAATTGAAACAATGTCTCAGCATTCAACGAACATTCAACTTGCACGGAATCATAAGAACGTTCCTCATGGCAATATTTTGAAGATAGGTTAGTCTACCAGCTGTAAAATGTCGGGGCAGTCGAGCTTATTAATTCTGTTTATCTCAAACATTATTTAAGAGTACTTAGAGCGACTTGCCAACTGCGTGGTCATAACATTCCCATTTGTTTTGTTGTTAGACTGGTTTCATAACTAGAAACTGTCACTTATTTTCTAATGAGGTAGCTTTGAAGACGCTCTATTATTCTTTGATAAGATCCAAACTTGAGTACTGCTCGCTTGTCTGGTATCCACTGTATGTAAATCATAAGCACACAATTGAAAGTGTACAGCGAAAGTTTCTCAAGTTTTTATGTTTGAAAATTGACAATTAATTAATTATTATTTGTTTTGTTGTTAGACTGGATTGTGACACAAAAGTATAACCACGGCAACATTTACTTCTTAAGAATATTGAGGTGATTAATTATATACAGTGCTTTACAGGAAAATATAAGGGCATGCATATAGCAGTTGCGTGAAAATTTTCCATTAGAAATGTACTGATCCCAGGCATCGTTTTACAAACGGGATCTGTCTATATGAAAGTTATTTGCACTTCTAGTAACGTACTCATGAAATTCATGATTAAACCTGATGAACTGACTGAAATAATTTGGCATCAATCCTTTGATTATCTTGAAGATGAAGATCATTGCAGAGAAAGTCAACTTTTTGGTTAGTGATTGCCACCGTAGCATCTCCTGCATATGGAGTATAGGAGTATATCTTCATTTCAGAATTAATCTCATACCACGATTCTGAAGTTTTTGAAGAGAAGCCTTACTATTGTTATCTAATAGAAAGAGTATTGTAGAACAATATTCAAAATGTGGCTGAATGATACTATTATAGACCGTCAATCTTGTTTTCATTGATATCTGATAAGAAAAACAACTTTTTAGAAATCTTTTTCTGTGTTGTGAAAAAGTGTTCCTTGAAAGTTAAAGTACTTGAATTGTTTCAAAATGTCTATTTTCTTTTCTCCACACTTAATGTAAGATTATCTTTATCCATATTTTTTACCCTATTATGTTTAGAAATTATCATAGCCTTTGTCTTTTGTACATTGAGTTTCAACTTATTCCTCATCAAGTAGTTTTCAAGTTTAATTAATTCATCTTTCATTTTTTGAACAGCCGTCTCCAAACAATCATCACTACTTGCCAACAAATATCATCTGCGTAAAGATTCACAAAGTCCGAATTTACAGAACAATTTATGTCATTCATGTATGAGTATAAATAGTATCGGTCCAATGACACTACCTGGTGGTACACCTAGATTTATCTGCCTTGCGGTAGAGACTTGCTTACTTATTGTCACAATCTGTTTTCTATCACTTAAGTAGCTTTCCAACCAATTCACAGCCATGGATTTAATACCACACAATTTTAATTTCTGCAAAAGAATGCCTCTGTCAATTGTTTCAAATGCCCGCTTCAGATCAATGAACACTGCCACAATATACTTACTTTCCTTTATCGATCAACTGCTTCCAACTAGTAACAGTAAGTTCTAAGGCTGTTTCACAAGAGTGTTTACTACGAAAACCCGACTGATTTCTCAGTAGAACATTGTTATTATTGATATGTTCAACGATTTGGTTATATGCTGCCCTCTCAATAACCTTTTCAATATCAAATAATGTGTTGACTGGTCTGAAGTCCATTGGATCATTTGAATTTTTTATTTTCGATATGGGTATTATAGTGGATGTTTTCAGCTCATTTGGAACAATTCCTGTTGAAAAAGATGTATTAATAAGATTCAGTAGGCGGCAACCACAGGTATCAATGGCATTTCTTTAAATTTTACCATTTGTATCATCATGTACAGTATCTTTATTTTTAAATGTAGATATTATATTTCTAAGTTCATTTAGGCTTATATCACTAAAGTTTTCGAGGTTAGTTCTTATTTCTGGGAGATGAATGGCGGACCATTCTTCATGACCAATTATATTGTTTATTATATCCCTTACACCCGGTATAAAATACTCATTTGAAACAGATAGCAATGCCATTGTCAAATACAAGATTTTTATTTCGAATCAACTGTTTTATTGTCTTCCATATTTGTTTGGAATCTCCATAATAGGAATCAATCGCATTTTCATAATACAATTATCATTTCAAATTGAGAACCTCATTTCTATGTGCTTTATAAATATTCCAAAGATTCTGTTTTTCCTCCAATTTACCACTATACTGCCTAAAGTTTTTGTAAGCACTATCACAGTTTATTGCTTTTATATAAATTTTTTTGTCATAATTTATGTGACACGTACCGAGAAAGTAAGTGAGTAGGTAGTTCATCCATGTGCAGTCTAATACTTGATCGGAGTGGTACGTTCAGTTAGTGGACGTTTATGAAGCAATAAAGTTGGGGTGTTTTTAAATCACTAGTAATTATGTCCCCATATAGTTCCTTGGGAATGTTGGGTGCTCGAATCGCAAATGCCACCTCTTTTTCAATTTTCTTCTTATACATCTTATATCATCACTTTGGATGTGACCTCTGATGTGTCTAAAATGACTGTCGCGTTTCCTTTGCCCCCCGGGAGTATGATCAAGAGCATTTATTAAAATACCATGATGCTCAGAGAACTATACAGACCGCCATTATAAATTGTTCAACTAAATATTCTGCCATGGTTATTAAACATCCCCAAATGCAAACACGGTCTTATGTTTGCAGTTCTCTGCAACTCGCTTCCACCGACATTATAAATATGAAATACACGTAAAACTGCTCAAGGATGCATGCAAATCAGACGGGGTACATTTTAATTTCATTCATGGTATTCAAAGAATTTCCGAATAAAACGAAATAAATGTAAGAGAATATATAGGCTATGTAAATGAGCTTCCCCGCATGTGAAAAGGCTGCTGGAATATGTTTACAAGTAAGTGAAATAAAGGAGACCGATGACAAACCGGGATGTTTCCCTTAGAATTTCCGTATAACATATACAAATAGGGACAGGTATCCTTGAAAACAGCATCTAATTTTCCGGCAGTTCTTAGGTTTTGATATAAGAGAATGTGCTACATCGTTGGCCGGTACAAGGAATTGTAAAGAACTTCGACATAAGGTAAAGAATATGTTATTGTTATATTCCGAACCCAATTAAACCTGCGACATATAAAATATAGGAAGTAAAATGTTTTCCTTAAGGAGAAATGTATCAAAAATTTTCTATATGTTTTGCCTAAAGAATATTGTAAATATGGGTGTAAATAATCTAAAAACTTATTTGAATTTTCAAAAAAGAAGCAATAATAATTTGTTTAACATTTATTTGTATCACTTGAAAAATAATTACAAAATGTTAATATAATAATACAGTGAAAAGGAAATTTATATTACCCAAATTTGAAAAGAATATATGTATATTCTTTGGTTAGTTTATATTACCCATATTAAAAAAAAAGAAATATAACTACACAGGCTGTTACCAATTCGCTTCTCACTACAGGGATCTCGGAAACCGTAAGAGATACGAAGTAGCACTAAAAATGGAGGCAAAATCAGGGGACGAAATCAAAGCTAACATGATTAATTTTCGAAATATTTGAAAAAAAAACGAAATTTTGGAAATCCGTTTTTGTTTCATTTCGACCTTGTGTGAGGTTATATTGAAAAAATAACTCATGGCAACTTTTTGCCCTCTGTCGAATGGCATAATCAATTTTTATATGTAACGTTTCGTCTATCCAGGACCATCATCAACTTCATTTTTTTAAATACGACCCTGGAAATTTTATTACATTTTTTCGTGACCCCCAATACTACGATACTGTCTCAGCCCGAACCACATTCAGATGATTTGTCTCGAAAAATTCATCTTCAATGTATTCTTTCCAAAATTTATCTAAATTTTTTATTTAGGTTTTTGTTTGTTGAATTATCGTACGCTCTTAAGTGCCGTTAAACCTTGTGAGATCCGCGTACTTAGTAAGTACCAGCTGGAAGTAAACTATTACCATCACACGTTACAATAAAACATTATTCGAGTTTTATCTCCATCATCTGGTCATATATAACTCGATAAATTGTTGCATCAAAATTAAAACATTACTACAATTTCAATTTCATAATGACAAATTAATTCTTAAAAATGCATATGAACAACCAAAATTCCAAATAAATATTATTATACTTAAAAAATTACAGTAAATGTTCAAAAACGTTTCCGTTTTGCCAAATGTTGAAAATGATCGGAATTTATTATACCTACCTGTAGCCGCAACTATAAAAGAGCAATGAAAATACCCATTCGTAAAACTTCACCCGTTTTAAAAATTATTAATAGATCCTTAATTGATCTACCTTCACCTTCTAATATTTCAACTCTATGAAATTTTGGATCTCTTTTAGGACTTTGTATAGGAATTCAAATTGTAACTGGATTCTTTTTAGCAATACACTATTGTCGTAATATTGAACTAGCATTTAGAAGAGTAGCTCATATTTGTCGAGTTGTAAATTATGAATGATTAATTCGAACACTCCATGCTAATGGAGCCTCCTTTTTCTTTATTTGTCTTTACATTCACATTGGACGAGGAATATGTTATAGATCTTACAATTTAATTGAAACCTGAATAATTGGAGTAACTATTTTTTTATTGTTATAGGAACAGCATTCTTAGGATATGTTTTACCTTGAGGACAAATATCTTTTTGAGGAGCAGCCGTTAATACCAATTTATTATCAGCCATTCCATATCTAGGAACAACAATTGTTCGACGAATATGAGGGGGATTTGCAATTGATAATGCTACTTTAACACGATTCTTCACTTTACATTTCTTATTACCTTTCATTATTACTGCCTTAGTAATTATTCACTTATTATTTCTTCATCAAACTGGATCAAATAATCCTTTAGGAACTAATAGAAATTTAGATAAAATTCCATTTCATCCCTATTTTTCTTATAAAGATATTGTAGGTATATTAATTATATCTATAGCCCTTTTAATTTTAACTTTAAGTAATCCTTATCTCTTAAGAGATCCAGAAAATTTTATTCCCGCTAATCCTTTAATTACTCCTGTACATATTCAACCCGAATGATATTTTCTATTTGCTTACGCTATTTTACGCTCAATTCCCAATAAATTAGGAGGAGTATTAGCTTTAGTTATATCAATTGCTATTTTATACACTCTTCCATTAACTAACAAAAAAAATATTAAGAAATCAATTTTACCCAATAAATAAAATTTTATTTTGATCATTATTTACTACTATTATTTTATTAACTTGAATTGGTGCACGTCCTGTTGAAGATCCTTATACTCTTGTAGGGCAAATTCTTACTATTCTATATTTCCTTTATTTTTTAATTAATTCATTAACAGCTAAAGTTCAAGATAAAATTATATTTAAATAGTTAATGAGCTTGTATAAGCTTGTATTTTGAAAATATAAGAAAGAAATTCTCTATTAACTTATACTAAATTTTATTAACTAAAGTAAAATGATAAAAATAAAAATGTTTAACCTAAAAAATAATAATAAATAATTTAATGAAATGGGTTAATAACATGAATATCCTGAAATCTAAAAAAATTAGATAAATTTGGAACGAATACATGAAGATGAATTTTTCGAGACAAAACCGGGGTCGTATTTAAAAAAGTGAGGTTGGTGATGGTCCTGGACCGACGAAACGTTACATATATAAAATTGACTATGCCATTCGATAGAGGACAAAAAGTTGCCTTGAGAAAGTGTTCCTCTGTTTTCAATATCACCTCAAACAAGGCTGAAATTAAACAAAAACGGATTACCAAAATTTCGTTTTTTTTCAAATATTTCGAAAACTAATCATGTTAGCCTTGATTTTTTAGAGGTTGGTCCCCTGATTATGCAACTTTGTCTCCATTGAAACTACTTCGTATCCCTTACCGTTTCCGAGATCCCTGTAGTCAGAAGCGAATTTGTAACAGCCTGTATATTTTTGAGTTTTGAAAACGTTGAATAAATTTTTGAGTTCTTTTCTTGCAGTTCTTATGTTTTATATACTTTTTCTAAGGATTACAGCTTTAATAGGAATAGGAGTATCTGTAATATGTTTGATAGAACTTAATGTGTTAACAGCAACTTTTTCGGACAAGAAAAGAAACTGATTTTTCTGGAAAACTGTTAAAGATGAGTATGGACAACCGTACATCAGTCGAAAGGACATTCAATTTTACATTCAGCCATGACAGTTAATATGGATCATCCCATTTGGAAAAAAGAAGTTTTTCAACTCGTGTATTTCCGAGTCTGAATAGCGTTCACATAATTTATGCCAAAACGAACTGTAAAAACTGTAGATTTCTAACTCTTACGGTTTAGATTAGACGCTATCTAGCCCCATTTAGAGAACTGAAAGTTTTAAACACTATGTACGTTTAATACCTAACCCTACCTAATATTAATCAAGAAATTCAAAAATGCAATAATATACATGGTGTTTCATTTAAAATAACAAAGTTGTAGCGACCACGCGAAATAGAACACCCTGTATTCTACTACATGATTCTAGACAGCTTTTATTAAAACCATTTTTTTTATAAATTTTACAGTTGCAGAGTTACAGAAGAATCCCATTTAGGTGGAACACCCTGTAGGTATCTACAAAGAAAAAATAACTGAAATTAATAATAATAACAAGGGTGTTGCGGCTCAAATCTGAACACCCCATTGAAAAATAGAAGCCAGGTGTGTTACCCCGAATAGCAACATAATTGTTTTTCTATGCGCTGAATTAAAATCATAAGGAAATTTTCTAGAAAATTATTCCTTAGCTTTGGTGCAAATATTAATAGTATAGTTTTTATTAGAGGGAATAGTTTACTTAAAAGCTTAAAAATATGTATTTTATATATTTTTTATGCGTATTATAAAATATTTGTAACGTAAATTACCATAAAAATAACCACTTCTCTTAGTTACTGAAGCTGCCCCTAATTGAACAATTAACATCAAATGCCCTGGGAACAATTTTCCCGTTTTTTAGATCTCCATTTCGTAAAAACTAACCTTTCGCTCAACAACTTTGTAATCTCTCATTTGTTACGAATTTCAGCGGACCGTCAGCGTTTAATTAAATTAACGTCTGTCTCTATTCACTTACCATTCCATCTCCTATATTGTTGATGACACATGGTACCAGAGCAGTTGACCCCGTTTGTGACGTCACGATTGTGTTGTTTTCAGTCGCAAAGTGAACTGGAGGGCTCTCCAAGGGTGGAAACGAGGCACCGAGCTCATTTAGCTCGCCTCCACCGTCTCCCAGGTCCAGGTCAGGTTCTGAAATCAATCAAGAACAAAGGAATAGAATCCCCATTTTTTATTGCCGTGGAATACTTTTTGCACTCCGTGGTTTAAAAATACAGTTTTAGTTCCAAGTTTCAGTAGTATCACTCTTAATTTTTTAATCCCTTTTTTTTATTTCTCTAATAAAAACAAATTAACAATGAAGTTCAAATGATCGCCAAGGTAGTTTGAGAGATACTAGAGTATCTGGATTTGATGTTTCAAATAACAAATCGGTTAGAAAGTAATTTTAGTTTAATTAATAATTAATTTTAGTTATCTTAAAACACGGAGTACAAAGATTTGTTTTTTCTACAGGGTGTTACAAATTAGTAGGTCAAGCAGTTATCTACATATTCTTTGGACTAAAGTAATGGGACTTTTCTTATGCCACTTTTCATTTTGGAGCCCCATTTTCCAAATACAGGATGTCTAAATTAAAATTAAAAAATGATTTTTATTGATAAGTCCGGTGATTGTAGAAATATTTATTTGAAATTTAGTACATATTTTGACCTTAAGTCGGTACACTTTTTGTGTAATTTTTAAAAATCAACGCGCGAACGAAGGGGAGGGTGGTTTCAGTACCCATGTACCCCTATTATTTTTTTGAGTAAGCCTATGCTTTCTGAACATTTTTTAGATAAAGCGGCGTTTTATTCTATTTTTTTCACTTTTGTAAGATTTTTATTTGGGGCCTCGTTTACAAGACATTGTAACTTATTTGGATATGCGACATCAATTTAGTCGAGTTTTTTATACAGGGTAGGAAAGTACCGATGGTCTATCTAAAGTTACGTGAGAGCGATAAAGTGAGTCATAGATATCCATGCGATAGAGAAGGATGGCTATAATGAAGGCGTCTCTTAGTCACCGCCCGTTTCGCCCTTCCACAAATAAGATCCACTTCTTATTTGTGGAAGGGCGAAATGGGCGTTGACTATTAGACGCCTTCATTATAGCCATCCTTGTCTATCACATGGATTTCTATGGCTTACTTTATCGCTCTCATGTAACTTCCGATAGACCATCGGTACTTTCCTACACTGTATATACAATGTTAGATTTAGCTCAAATTAAATATCGCTGATCGATGATGATCATTTTCATTTTATTCAGTAAATTAATATAAATAAGACGATTCAAATATTTCATATAGCTCCAAAAAATAAAGTCTACTTCGACTAAGTCGATGTCGCGTATCGAAAAAAGTTACAATATCTCGTAAACGAGGTAAAAAATAAAAATCTTACAAGAGTGAAAAAAATAGAATAAAACGCCGCTTTATTTAAAAAAAAATATTCCCAACGCATAGGCGTACTCAAAGAAAATAGATATCCATGGGTACTGCAACCCCCCTCCCCTCCGTTCGCGCGTTGACATTTTAAACCAAAATTACACAAAAAATGTGCCAGCCTAAGATCAAAATTTGTGCTAAATTTCAAATAAATATCTCTACACCACTGGAGTTATCAATAAAAATTATTTTTTAAATTTTAAATTTGAAACCCAGTATTTTAAAAAGGCCCAATATTTTACTTCAAAGAATATGTGGTTAAAGAGTTGATTTAATAATTTGTAACACCCTGTATAATGGATGTTTTTTTTTTCTATATAACATGTAACCCAAAAGAATGAGAACTTTTTGTTCGAAAACTTAAAAATTATGCCAAAAAAAGCATTTTAATTTCTATAAATCAGAGCCAGCGTAAAGAAGTTCAAAGTCACAAAAGCTATCGTTCGGAGTATCGACAGCTATTTCCGTGGAATTTTCCATGCGATCGCGTAATTTTCCCGCTGTGTGTTAAGAAATATATATATTTTTTCATTTTAAACATGTCGAAATCTTAAAAAATTTTATTTTCGATTTTTTTTGTCGAAAGCAAAAGGAGATAGCTTTAAACTAAAATATTATCAGCGCGTTTTTGGGAGGAATTCAAATAGGTATATTAATAGCGATGATATTACTGCGAATAAATATGCTGAAATGAACAATGAATTAATGGACATAAGAAAGTTATTAACTGCACATCTTTATATATTGTGTACAGGGATTTATGCAAACATTTGTTAATAGAACCGTTTGTCAATAAAGTCAGCAATTAAAAAAAATTATTTTTATATTGTGATGTCAGTAAATACAAAATATATTCTATTTGCAAACATATTTCTGCTAATCGAGTTAACGCGCCTCGAGTTTGTAAACACACTGTATATTAGTATTATATTAAACATGTCATTAAATATTTGCACTGTGTAAAGTCAAATATCAAATAAAATAAGAATAATTGTACTGTTAGTAATATA
>NW_019416965.1:86436-94572 GCF_000390285.2 Anoplophora glabripennis | reverse complement strand
CATACACACTTCCAAGTAAAACTGAAGAGGTTTGGTGTTAGTTAGCCGGCAGGGCCGGAAGGTACTGGAGTCCCATACGGGAGGCAATCCAGCTATGAGTTGAGATTTCGGAAGATCTGTTTTAGCAATTCTTTTTTGTATTTAATTATTCTTTTTGCAGATTCATTCCTCACCAAATTCAACAAGGCTCTTATATGCGTATGACATAAAGTGAGCACAAGAAGTGCTTTATTATTTGTTTTTCGAACAATGTAATCATGATAAAACAAGTTAAATGTGAAACAAAGGAGTTGTTATTGCAATATCTGGGAAGTCACGACAATATATACATTTTAACATGTAATAAATAATGAGCAATCGCTAATAATAATTATAACAATTTTACCTTAGAAAAATATATGCCCTTGAGCATAAAGCAATGGACATACAAAGAATTATTATCATGAAACATCTATAACCATAAGATTACATAGAACAATTAACAACAAAGTACTTAAAGAATATTACTTGCTAGCTAATACCGGTTAAACACTTAATTTTCCACTACTTCTATATTTTTCACACTACACTGATCGTCTTACTACCCATCTCCACACCGTCCCCACTTCAACTGCCTATCTTCAACTGTTTAGGCTTCCTTCCAGAATTGCCCCACCTAGGCGTTTGCTTTTTGCGCTTCCTTCTACCGACCGTTAATATTACTTTTTCATTATTATGCAACACCCATGTAACAGGTGACGTCGAAGTTGATAAGATAAGTACGGTTTTGCACAGAATAACAAAAAATGAAAATATGAAAAGGATTTAATCAATTCTTTTAATGGAATGAGAAATAATGCTGAAAATTCAATGGCACGAGAATTGATAGAAAATAAGGTAATTAGCCTCTGCTTCAAAATAAATTAAATTGGAGATTTAAAAAGCGTTGGAAGGTAAAAGCCTTGTACAATTTGTACTCGTCAAATTGCTATGGCTGTGTTCTGAAAACCAACATATTTTACCGCGTAATCTGCATTTAAAAATAAATATAAGTTTCCTGTTTTTAAAGTAAAACAATGGAATACCCAAAAAACGATATCAGAATTTTTAATGTAAACTCCATTGTTTGCTCCATACTCCACTTGAAATTTTAGATAATTTTACAGTAAAAGGATTATGTACTAATGCAATTGTGTTGCATCGTTTAAGAATGGCTTTAAGACATTTACTACACGCAAAAAAAGGTTTTTGGAATCAAAAACAATATATTTATTCCGGGCGTTCCACATAAATGTCGTCAGCCCCGTATCTCAGCAACGGAAAGAGATATTTTTTATTTTGAAAAAGAAAACAGATAGAGTTCATCGATGGCTTCGTCAAGGAGTGTACTTGATTTTTTTCAGAGCAAATTGGAGATGGCGCTGAAGTCGAAAGAAATTTTTCGTTGATAGGAACTTTGTAACAATGTTTATTCGATACTTCTAAACAATTTTTGTCAATTGACTATATTTCAAAAACTTAATAGTTTCAGAGGTATCGGGCTCTGTAGTCGGTGAGGTCCAAACTCAAGCGTATTTTAGAGTTTTGAATTATTACCTTACACAATGGAACATTAATTTACTATCCAAGTCAATTGTTTGTTTAAGGAACAGTGAAATAAAATATACAAATTAAAAAACGTTAAACTACAACAACTGTTCAAAAACATTTCCATTTTCGCTAATACCATATTTCAAATCGACACCGTAGTTTCTGATCGTAAGAAGAAAGTAAAGAGCGACGGGTAATTGTCGCACAGCAAGAATAAATCTTATTTATTAAGTCCGCCGTAGCTCAATATACATCATATCTTTTAATGTCCTCCATAGGAAAAAATCAGGAGACGTTAGATCTGGCGTCCTTGCTAGCCATCTAACTGGCCCATTTGTACCAATCCATCTTCCAGGGTAGGACTCTATAACTACCTGTCCATTATGGGCTGGAGCACCATCTTGTCACCACCACATATCGCGTCTTGTTGCCACAGGAGTATCTTCTAATAAATTTAAAATGTCGTTTTGTAAACAAATTAAATACCGGGCACCAGTTAATTGTCCCCTAAATAAAAGAGGACCAATGAGATATCCATCGAATATACCACACCACATATTTATTCCAAATTTATTTTGATTGCCACTTTCTTTTATCCTCGGATTATTGTTGGGCTAATAATGACAGTTGTGTCTATTGACGAGACCATTATTATGAAATCGCCTTTCGTCAGTCATCAAATTTGTTTGTCGTCTTGGTACAAAACTGAGAATCGAACCGTCTTTCGAGATCTTTGGGTGAACAATTTAGGTGAACAATATGTGTCTTATATGGATGGGATTTGTATCCTATGACATGACGTAATTTATATGTTAGTTGGTTCTGAAATAATTGAAGTTTGAGGATTATCTTTCACTTGTTGTAAAATTGCCGCTGTTGCTAGATCATTGTGTCACCGTACTTAAACGTTTGACATTAAAACTTCCAGACTTCAAAAGATTTCTCTTCAAGTTTAAAAATGTTTTCTAATCTGAACATCTGTTAGGGAATCATGCAGAATATAATCTCACTGCAGGTCTAGAATTTTCTCTGCATTCACCATAAATGACAAGCATATGTTGTAAAACTGCGTGTTAGAATTACACAAAAATTAAATCGTTAATTCTTACTCGTTTATATTGACACTATTATTATACCGAAAAATGAAATAATGTGTTCACAATGTTAAATTATAGTCTATGCGATTCGAACAAATCGTGTTTTAAAGCTGTAATCTTTTAACTTCCTTGAGTGAACATTAAATCGCACATGGATGACGGAATCGCTATAAATTTAACGGCTCAATTACATCTATTATTTGTACTGCCACAATGTAGGTGGACAATTATATTGAGAGCAGTAGTTAAACATTTTAAGCGTTTGAGAGAAAGCGGACTTCAAACCGTCGTTTCAATTTGTTGTAAACACAAAAATGAATGTAATGTGTGCTCCTAGATTAAAATTTTTTCATAAAGGTATTTGAAGTTTTGCATTTATAATTTTTTTACTATTGGATTGGGCAATAAGTAATGTCCGTTTTTTTTCAGATTTAAGATATTCTCCATCGTTATTTATGATCTCCTCCCAACGCTCAACAAGTTTCTCGATGCCTTTTCTGTAGAAATTCTCCGGATTTGACTCGAAATACTCATCCAACCAAGCTCTTAACGCATTGTCGTTGTTAAAAGTGAGGGTTGCTTTCGGTGTGCAGCAAAATAAAACTCTCTCTCAAGCGTTTGCTGGAAGTCTTCGTGGTGTGGAGTCGCTCGCAGGTATAAGTATCTGGTCCTTGGCGCCAATGTGCCGTGGACCTTTTCCTGGAACCCTGTTGCGTCCCGTATCTGATTTTTGTCCTTACAACTGTTAGATCGGCGTCAGGCTGTCGCCAGGCTTGACGTAATACTTAAAATGGGTAACTTGCGGACATGTGTACCCACAAAAGAAACACCGCGTAAGGAGTGTGACAAAGCGGAAGAGGTAAAAATCAGAAGGCACGAGATCAGAAGAGTAAGGTGGGTGGAGCAGAACTTCCCAATTCAACTCCCGTATGGCCGTTTTGGTTACATTGGCGATATGTGGTCACGCATTCTCATGTTGCAAAAGAACGTCATATCGCCGGTCAGGTCTTTTTTTGTTGAATAGCCACGTGGAGTCGCCGTAGTTGATGAACATAGAGTTCTGAGTTGACGGATTAATTTTTTGGTAAAAGTGCCTTTCCAATATCACGAGACGAATACCATTGTCTTTCGAGGATAAATTCTGGTCTTGTTCACGGAGTTGCTTGTTATTTGGAGGTTAACCATTCTTTCCGCGGTTTCTAATTTATGTATAGACACCATTTTTCATCATCAGTGACAATATGCTGATGGAAACGTTCCATATGATCACGCGTTGATCGATAACGGTAGAGCAAATCAGTGACAATTGCGGAGCGTTGATTCTTATTGTTTTCGTTCAAACATGTAGGAGCCAAGCGCCGAATCTTTGAACTTTTCCCATCGAATGTAGATGGTTTACTACCTTTTTGTGACATGCCATCCCCTGAGCCAATTCCCTTGTTGATTGTCTTGGATTTTCTTGAAGGAGTCGATTCAATTGCTCTTCATCAAATTCAACAGAGCATCCGGAACGATCCGTATCTTTAAGGTTGAAGTCTCCTTCCTTAAAATGCGAAAACTATTGACGATCCGTTCGTTCATCATTCATCGAATCATCACTATATACGCACGAATTTCCAGAGATTGAGCGACTTTAATGTTTTCTCCGTCTCTTTTGAATGACATGTGTCAATTTGACAATGCAATGTTTAATTTTCATGTGAATTTTTTGAATTTGAAAAAAAAAACAGACTACTTATTCGCCAACCCATTGTACATTCTTTTATCACAAAAAAAACTGAGCTTATTTCTGTATCATACGTATTTTTTTACAATTTTTTTGAAATAATATTAGATGATAAAGGCATACCTTAAAAAAGTTTGAGAACTTCTGGATTAGACACTTAACATTATGGCTAACATTTCTTTATAAATACGTTTAATTTTAAATTTAACAAATCTGCATTGTAAATAAGGAAATTTAAAAAGTATATAGGTTGAGGAGCTTTATACTTTCCGGGATCAAGTAAAGAAGTTAAGAAAATTAAGTAAAAAGCATTTTACTTTGAGACGGAGGGATCTTATCAATCTCGTTATAATTCTAGCCATCGGGGCTTTCCTTCGATCGCGTCCCATATCAGTAATCTTACTCCATTTTGGGAGCATATTTAAAGGTAAAAGAGGCCACTAATGATAATCAGGTTCAACT
Organism: Anoplophora glabripennis; assembly: GCF_000390285.2. Lineage (NCBI taxonomy): Eukaryota > Metazoa > Arthropoda > Insecta > Coleoptera > Cerambycidae > Anoplophora > Anoplophora glabripennis. The sequence continues at coordinate 89,718 of NW_019416965.1, read as the reverse complement.
CCCGAGCCCTTTCGACTAGCTTTTAGCGCTTTTAATACAATATGCCGTAATACACTCGAGATGTTTTCTGAAGCAATAGAGAAATGATACTGTAATGTTGATACCAATTGAATATAGGTAGCTTTGGAGTGCTTCTGTAGCAACAGTTTTGCTAAGCAATGTTAAAACAAGTTATAAACACCCATTATAGAACAGTAAATAAGAGTAAAAAATAAAGGAAAAATATTGGTACGTATTGTGCAAAACCGTACTTATCTTATCAACTTCGACGTCACCTGTTACATGAATGTTGCATAATAATGAAAAAGTAATATTAACGGTTGGTAGAAGGAAGCGCAATAAAGCAAACGGCCTAGGTGGGTCACTCTGGAAGGAAGCCTAAATAGTTGAAGATATGTAGTAGAAGTGAGAACAGCGCGGAGTGAAAAGTAAGACGATCAGTGTAGTGTGAAAAATATAGAAGTAGTGGAAAATTAAGTGTTTAATCGGTATTAGTTAGCAGGTAATATTCTTTAAGTATTTTGTTGTTAATTGTTCTATGTAATCTTAGGATTGTGATGTTTATAGATGTTTCATGATAATAATTCTTTGTATGTTTAGCTTCCATTGCTTTATGCTCAAGGGCATATATTTTTCTAAGGTAAAATTGTTATAATTATTATTAACGATTGCTCATTATTCATTTCACGTTAAAATATATATATTGTCGTGACTGCCAGACATTACAATAAGGACTTCTTTGTTTCACATCTAACTTGTTTTTGTCATGATTACGTTGTCCGAAAAACATAGATGTTTCATGATAANTGGAGCCCCATTTTCCAAATACAGGATGTCTAAATTAAAATTAAAAAATGATTTTTATTGATAAGTCCGGTGATTGTAGAAATATTTATTTGAAATTTAGTACATATTTTGACCTTAAGTCGGTACACTTTTTGTGTAATTTTTAAAAATCAACGCGCGAACGAAGGGGAGGGTGGTTTCAGTACCCATGTACCCCTATTATTTTTTTGAGTAAGCCTATGCTTTCTTAACATTTTTTAGATAAAGCGGCGTTTTATTCTATTTTTTTCACTTTTGTAAGATTTTTATTTGGGGCCTCGTTTACAAGATATTGTAACTTATTTGGATATGCGATATCAATTTAGTCGAGTTTTTTATACAGGGTAGGAAAGTACCGATGGTCTATCTAAAGTTACGTGAGAGCGATAAAGTGAGTCATAGATATCCATGCGATAGAGAAGGATGGCTATAATGAAGGCGTCTCTTAGTCACCGCCCGTTTCGCCCTTCCACAAATAAGATCCACTTCTTATTTGTGGAAGGGCGAAATGGGCGTTGACTATTAGACGCTTTCATTATAGCCATCCTTGTCTATCACATGGATTTCTATGGCTTACTTTATCGCTCTCATGTAACTTCCGATAGACCATCGGTACTTTCCTACACTGTATATACAATGTTAGATTTAGCTCAAATTAAATATCGCTGATCGATGATGATCATTTTCATTTTATTCAGTAAATTAATATAAATAAGACGATTCAAATATTTCATATAGCTCCAAAAAATAAAGTCTACTTCGACTAAGTCGATGTCGCGTATCGAAAAAAGTTACAATATCTCGTAAACGAGGTAAAAAATAAAAATCTTACAAGAGTGAAAAAAATAGAATAAAACGCCGCTTTATTTAAAAAAAAATATTCCCAACGCATAGGCGTACTCAAAGAAAATAGGTATCCATGGGTACTGCAACCCCCCTCCCCTCCGTTCGCGCGTTGACATTTTAAACCAAAATTACACAAAAATTGTGCCGGCCTAAGATCAAAATTTGTGCTAAATTTCAAATAAATATCTACACCACTGGAGTTATCAATAAAAATTATTTTTTAAATTTTAAATTTGAAACCCAGTATTTTAAAAATGGGGCTCCGAAATGAAACGTGCCATAAGAAAAGGCCCAATATTTTACTTCAAAGAATATGTGGTTAAAGAGTTGATTTAATAATTTGTAACACCCTGTATAATGTTTTTTTTTTTCTATATAACATGTAACCCAAAAGAATGAGAACTTTTTGTTCGAAAACTTAAAAATTATGCCAAAAAAAGCATTTTAATTTCTATAAATCAGAGCCAGCGTAAAGAAGTTCAAAGTCACAAAAGCTATCGTTCGGAGTATCCACAGCTATTTCCGTGGAATTTTCCACGCGATCGCGTAATTTTCCCGCTGTGTGTTAAGAAATATATATATTTTTTCATTTTAAACATGTCGAAATCTTAAAAATTTTTATTTTCGATTTTTTTTGTCGAAAGCAAAAGGAGATAGCTTTAAACTAAAATATTATCAGCGCGTTTTTGGGAGGAATTCAAATAGGTATATTAATAGCGATGATATTACTGCGAATAAATATGCTGAAATGAACAATGAATTAATGGACATAAGAATCCGGCGAAGAAAGTTATTAACTGTACATCTTTATATATTGTGTACAGGGATTTATGCAAACATTTGTTAATAGAACCGTTTGTCAATAAAGTCAGCAATTAAAAAAAATTATTTTTATATTGTGATGTCAGTAAATACAAAATATATTCTATTTGCAAACATATTTCTGCTAATCGAGTTAACGCGCCTCGAGTTTGTAAACACACTGTATATTAGTATTATATTAAACACGTCATTAAATATTTGCACTCTGTAAAGTCAAATATCAAATAAAATAAGAATAATTGTACTGTTAGTAATATATAAACACCTCTGCCATTCTGCAGTGTAAAATAAAACATGTATTCGAGCGAGTTGGATAATATTTTACATTATTTTCATGAAGACGTCAAAGAAATTTTCTTAAAGAAATATGATAAGGGACATCGGGGCCGCAAAAAATGGACTAAGTTAAAGACTCAGAGAATAACTGCCTGCAATAAAAAGAGTCTCATCGAACGATGATATTGATGCAGACGTCCTTGAAAGAAGACAATCAATATTCACCTAGCAAAACTGTTTTTAATAATAATTTCAAAAGCTCTAATACGAATTGTATTATAACAACCCCGGGTTCGATCGAAAAAAAAAACAATATATATAAACGTAGTTGTTTCCAGAAATATGTGATCGTCATAACGAATACCTACGTTGTATACATCTATTTTTTTTATTGACCGGCTACTAGCTTTAAAGAAGGGAAGTATGGTTTAATTTTATAAAACAAAAGCAGAGTAAATACACCTAACTTTATTATTTACGTATAACAGTTTCAAATTAAACATGTGACACATA
>NW_019416965.1:28872-82743 GCF_000390285.2 Anoplophora glabripennis | reverse complement strand
CATTTTATTTAATAAAATAAACAAAACTGTTTACAACAGTGCAAAGAAATCATTTGAAGTACATATTAGGTAAGTAAAATTAAAAACAAAATAAGCAATTGTATCCTTTAGAAAGAAACGATACTTTAAATAATATCTATATCACTTATATATTGTCTGAAATTACTTTTCTGTGGCAGTATTTAGTATTTTAGAGTTTGAGTATTTTTTGCCATTAACAATTAAGAAATAATCCCATGAAGTAGAAGGATTATTGATGAAGGGGTTGTTTTAATAAACTTACTTTTGCTTAAAATGATTATATTTTATACTAAGATTGTAGATAATATACTTTAAAAAACACTATTGTACATTACTTTGATGACGTTTCAAAATTTAAAGTAATGTGGCATACTTTCTCTTTATGGTATATTATTTACAGTCCCAGTATGAGATATAATCATTTTAAGCAAAATTAAATTTATTATTTAATATTATCATTATATTTTAAAAATCCCGCTAAATGACTTCTACTTGATACACTTGGCACATTGGCGGTGATGCTTATTATAGTCCTTCCCTCTCCACTCGAGATAGCTATCTATAGTTATCTATTGTCTCTGGTCAGACCCATAAAGTATTTTTTTTGTGGAGCTGTGTTATACAGTGTGGAACAGCCAAATGAAATAAATTCAGTATTTCAATTAATTATTATGCATATTTATAAAAAAATCCCGTGACACGTCGATTTTGGATTCTGAAATGACATCCTGCAATGTGAAAATTTCATCTCTAAATTCAATCCCCTTCGAATGGCAGTTACAACCCCTAAATTTTTAAACGAGAAGTAAAAGGTTGTGATACCTCATTTGAAAGGTATTTTCATTCTCTATTCAAAAATATTATATCAGTTTGACGAAATTCGCTACAGCAAACTAAAATGAAACTTAATTTCAACGAAGATGTTAGAAATTAGTTCCTTGAACTTCTTGGCCGCATCCTAATCGTAAATAAAAATGTATAACGTTTTCCAACATCTGAGGTGTGACCCACCTTACCGCAACCATTTTTTTTTTTACAGTAAAATTGGTAATGCCAGCTGTGAATAATTTTGATAAGTTTTTATATTTTCTTTTTAGTTGAAAATGGACACTGAAATTGTTTTTGCTATCCTGCAAGAACAAATTGCTGTTTTTATATTTTTGTTTATTGTAACAAATTTCGTTAAGCAGACCATAAATTTTTGCAATAAATATTAAAACCATAACATTTTTGAATATGCAATGAAAATACCTTTCAAATGAGGTATCACAAGTTCCTACTTCTCATTTAAAAATTTAGGGGTTGCAACTGCCACTCGAAGAGGGTTGAATTTAGGGATGCAATTTTTACTTTGCAAGATGTCATTTCAGAATCCACAATCGAAGTGTCTCGGGATTTTTTATAAATGTGCACAATAATTGAGAAACTAAATTTACTACATTTGGTTGTTCCACACTGTATAGGCAGTTGTAGAATAATGCTGCGGGTATACCAGGGAGAGATTTGCCAGACCTTAAAAAAAATCAGTCAGAAAGTATTATTCCAGCAATTACTTCTTATCATTAAATCATCGTATAGATTCCAAAAGCAGTTTATATTTGGTTTAATGAAACGTTTGGAGGGCATTTCATGCCAAATCACTGAGCTCGTGACCGAATCATTTTTAATTTTCCTGATTTTTGGTATTATTTAGTACCTATATAGAGTAAATTTCATGATATTTTTCAAATTTTTTATTTCAACCCGTTCAATTCTCAAAAAAATCGTCTATCAATATGCAAATTTTACGAGACTAGACTGTAATGTACGTAATGTAAACGAAATTTTATTTTAGAAGTAAATAGCGATGACGAATAACTAAAAATATCATACATATTTTTAAAACTACTTCTAGTAATATAGTCATTACTACATATCTAAATTATTGTTAACTAAATATCTAAATTCTAATTATCTTTTTCAATATTAAACAGTTAAATTAATAAACATAATACTTGTAAATAACAATAATTTAAACAAGTGGTAATTTTGAAGTTAAATATTTTATAAATATCTCTTTTTTATGTACAGTGGAGAATAAAAAACGGCGGAATACTTGTTAAACGCTATTGTGCAAAACCATACTTATCGTATCAACTTCAACGTCACCTGTTACATGGGTGTTGTATAATAATGAAAAACGTAATATTGACGGTTGGTAGAAGGGAGCGCAAAAACAAACGCTTAGGTGGGGAATTCTGGTAGGAAGCCTAAAGAGTTGAAGTGAGAACAGTGGGTAGTAAGACGATCGGCGGGCAGTGTGGCAAAATAGTGTATTATTATTAGCAGGTAATTATTCTTTAAGTACTTTGTTGGTAATTGTTATATGTAATCTTATGATTGTGATGGTTATAGATGTTTAATGATAATAATTCTTTGTATGTTTAGTCTTCATTGTTTTATGCTCAGGGGTATATATTTTTCTAAGGTAAAATTGTTACTATTAGTATTAGCGATTGCTCATCATTTATTACATGTTAAAATATGTATATATTGTCGTGACTGCCCAGATATTGCAATAACAACTCCTTTGTTTCACATTTAACTTGTTTTATCATGAAAACAATTTCGCCCTTGAGGTACGAATCTGAAAAAAAGAATAATTAAATACAAAAAAAGAATTGCTAAAACAGATCTTCCGAAATCTCAACTCATAGCTGGATTGCCTCCCGTATGGAACTCCAGTACCTTCCGGCCCTGCCGGCTAACTAACACCAAACCCCTTCAGTTTTACTTGGAAGTGTGTATGTCTGATTCAAGTGAGGTGAGATTTAGTGACACATTAAATAAATCAGGTCTTATTTTATCATTAGCAAAGGTTCTTAATTTATGCCTTTTGTTAGCGGTTATTTTTGTATTTATATTTGGGTAGTTAGAGCAACGATCGTGGGTTTCTCTGCCATGCTCTTTCCCCGCAGGAGCTCTAGGTGAGCCTGGCACTCTTATTTTAGGTTAAAGGGTTGTTAATGTTTTTGTTGTTCTTTTCTATTTGTCACATGTTTAATTTGAAGCTTGTTGTACTTAAATAATAAAGTTAGGTGTATTTACTCTCCTTTTGTTTTATAAAACTAAACCATACTTCCCCTCTTTAAAGTTAGTAGCCAGCGCCTATCGGTCAATTAAAAAATAGATGTATACAACGTAGGTATTCCTCATGATGATCACATATTCTTGGCCACAACTACGTTTATGTTTATTTCGTTTTTTCGATCGAACCTGGGGTTGTTATATTACAGTATAGACAACATTTTCGTGTATAACGAGTATGTAATTGTTGGCAAAAATATAAAATTCCTGTTATAATAAATATTAAAAGTTGGTATGAGAATAGCTATTGAGAATATACATTGAACCCCAAAAATGCTTAAAGAGGTATATATTTGAAACGGAAGAAATAATTAGAAAAATGTACTTGTACTGGGTGGTCCCTAAGTATGTTCCTACGTTATAAGGGGTGATTTTTTAAATAATTTCAAAAAATGGTCTTGTTTTTGAGGTACAGATACAGCAATAAGTTTTTAAAAAATGTAGCATTTACGCGTATATCTTGGAATATGTTTTACGTGAATTAAACACATTTGCGAAAGTAATTTTTATCTCAATAAGCGTACTACAATAATGAAATAAATCGAAAGTTACTTCAAATGTTTCATTTACCAAAAAAGTACAAAAATGGGTAGTTGTAAATATATTTCAAATCCATAAATAATAGAAAGCAACTTTTTGTTATATTTTGAAAAACAAAGGAGGCAAATTTCTATACCACTGGTTTTCTGTACCACTGTACCACAGGTTTTTGGAGATTTTTTAATAATTATATTGTCTTAAGACTAGGTAGTTTTAAATAAAATTTCTATTTATTCGACTATTCGGGAGCTTACTTTAAACTAGAAAGGTAATTTCATAATGACTTGTTTTTAGAATACAATGGAAAAAATGTTTTTTATTAAAATACAATAATTATGCATTCAATGCGCCACTAAAATAATTACGTCCGAGATCGTACAAGTGAAAGTATTTCTCTGTACCTAGTCTTTTTTTTTTGTTTATGTCTTTGAATTAAATAAATTAGCATCCCTTGGTGGTATTTCTCTCATAATTTTTTTCTGCGTTAGCTAATTCCAACGATAAATTCCCAAAATTTGAATAAAAATCAAGCAAAATTTATAAAATAAAACTCACCAGCCCTCATATAAAACTACTTTATTGACAAAACAAATAATGTAAAAAATGACACGACAATCGCATACTACGTTCTTAGTGTAATCGGCAAGGAAAAATAATTAATGTTTTTGCTCGTAAACTATTACGTATATGAAATGAAAAAAGTTTTTAAATGAAATGCAGTATTAAAAGCTATTTTTCTTGTTGGAATTAGCTAACGTAGAAAAAAGTTATGAGAGAAATAAGGGATGCTAATTTCTTTCATTCAGACAAACCAGAAAAATAATTCAACTAGTTGTTAACCTGAATTTTGGTAAAATTCAAATATCTAAGTTTAACCGTTTTCGCGAAAAAAAAAATATAAACAAATTTTTTCGACCATCTTGAGATTTTCTCAGGGGAGAGTCAAATCGAAAAAATGTATTGGAAGTACTCCCCCTAAAATTACTTTCTAAACACCACCTTAAAATATTTGCACATCATTATAAAACACTCTGTATATTAAACTTCTTTTGGGATTTTTGCATAGACCAAATGTTTTTCAAAAATTTAGACGCCCGGTATCAAACCAAACCGTCGCGTCGCAACAAAAGTTTATAGAAATTCTTCCTTGAAATAACTTAAATATAAAAATGACCCTTGACTGATTCTTTTGGCACAAAGGCTTTTTTGATACTTTTGTTCAGAGTAAGCAAAATATTCGATAAACAGATAAAGAAAAACAATAGCTTATTTTTCTTTATTACATATTTAGTAATAAATAGAAGTTAACATTTCAGAATCGCTCTTCTTAAAGCGCTAATCAAATGACTGAGTGTCAAATGTGACAATTTGCAGTCGGTAATACTAAATTTATAAAATCAACCCCTTGTCTCATCCCTTTGACACAAAGGGTAATTTATTTGTATACCTTCTCTTTTCAGTTTAGCAGGTACCCAATTAAAAAAATATATTAAATATTGCAAAAAAATAATTGCAGACAATTTTATTACTATGTATAAACAAATGTACATTTTAATTTTTAGTCGAGATTAAACTTCTACTGATGAGTATCCTAATACAGTGTGTGCGTCTCGTCAAGGGACAACACGTTATCTTAAATTTCTCTCATTAAATTAAAATTATAACACTTTTCTTTGTAATCTTTCTATTCTTTATTATTTAATACAAGTTCAAAATCTGTACCGATGTATCTTAAGTACAATACAGAAATGGTTTTTACATATTTCTGACCATGTTTTTATATCTGTTAAATTAAAAAATTTGGAAAAAAGTCGGAATTTGCTAAATATGCCAAAATTGAATTCGTAGGTAGGTATATCTAATAATCCAAGTAACAATTTAAATTTTTGTAATAACCTACAGGACTTTATCATAAGATACTAATAATCCCGAAAAGGGCTCAGGAGAAAACGATATTGAGGAGGATGTTAAAGACAAATGCTTAAATCAATTTTAAAATATATCATATTTATGTCGATCTTTGTCATCTTAGTGCAAGCCCAGAGAGCTTAATAAAACCTATAACAACACTATTTAGTCTTATACGAAAGGTTTTATTGAGTTTTTCATTGTGTCATATATAGCTAAATTTGCCTTAAATAAGAATCGTTAAAACTGATTTACAACCAGCTGTTAGATTAGTGTAATGCAAACGTTTTTTATAGTTTCATAGTTGCTTGATGAAATGTTTGTTCGAAGGCTTTTTTTATAACCAAACTTTGTTATTAAGTTCATCTGACATTAGCAATAAAACTCTTACAAAGCTACAGAATCAGAAAGATCAAAATGCTTTATGGTTAAGTTTTAAGGTAGGTATATCATAAGGCTTTTCCATAAATTCCCTAGAAATGTATTTGGTTTCAAATAACCCTTACTTAAAATTAACTCATCTAAAAACATCCCTTATGAAACAAGAGCGATACTAAACAACATTTAAGTAGTTAGCTGGGAATGACGAGCTCTGAAACAGAATTAACAAGACACAAAACGTATAATAATTTTAATGATACATTTTCAGCCCTAGCGATGAAACAAAACATTTTGTTATATTCATTTCGGACACAGTTCTGATTATAATTTCACACACGTTTAATAGCGCAGCACGTACAAAATACAGAACGGTTATAACAAACTCAATTTCCGTGTACGTCACGACTGCTGCAATCGTCGGGATGATCAAGACGGGTTGCTCTCAACTGTCATAGTTGGACAGTCCTTCGGGTTAGATGTTATGGGCAGCGTCGCCGGAAGCGTGTAGGGGATAGACAAAGGAAAACAAGATTGCCTATTCGGTGCTCGAAAGCACTTATTTATAATATTAAGAGAGGTTGAATCCTCTTTGAGACGTGGAGCCCGCTTTTCTTGATTCGTTTCTAAAGCTATATTGAGTTTACAGCGATTTTCCTTCTCATTATATTTTTTATTCAATAAATTACGATTCTAACACAGAACCTTCGTAAATGATTACAAGCCACGTGACCAATAACTTGGAACAGCAATTTTATTTCCTTCATGCTGGCAATTAAATTTCAATAAAATTCTGGTTCATCGGCTGTGATTGGTATCATTTTTCACGTGATTCTGATTTATCCAATCAGCGATCGTATTATCTCCAGCATAGATGCAACGGTGTGTCATTGTTCACTGTAAACAAATCATTAATATTGGTGACGCTACACGAAACATGGGGGTTACGTAAATCGATTATCAATTATATAAATAATTAGGATTTGATACTGAATTGTTCAACAAAACCGAAACGGTGAAAGAGAAAACTCACTTGATAAGTATTTTTTTATAATAAATTTTTTATACACATCGCAGGTGCCTACTGTTTTGTTCATGTTCAATGATAGTTCTCTATTTTTGAGAGCTATTGTCAAGAATAAATTTTTAGTCTACAATAATGCTTTGTCAATGATTATCTAACCTATAATTAATTTAGACAAGTATATGGAGAATTGTATTTGCGACGGCGTCATTTACAATTTGCACGTCAATTCTAAGATAAATAACAATAACCTTGCGAAACTTTCAATAAATTGTATCCTGTGCAATTAGATATGTCAGTAGGAGGATTAATAAGAATGTCTGTTAGGAAACTTTGTACACAATTACAAAAGAAAAACTAAATATGGGATGGGATATGGAACATCAAAAAGACTGAAATTAAGTCTTATCATATTGGTTCTATAAGGTCATACTGTTCTAATTACTGTGGTTTGTTAAAAATTCTCCTGTCAGAGATATTCAAACGACTCGGATGTTTTAAAAAATCGCTAGCTTGTCCATAATATAACTATTTGCAGGTGTTAACAGGAACATTGTAACATTCGCCATGGTCAGTCGAGGTTTTGATTAGAGAATAGTTCCCACAAGTGTCAAGCAAATAGTCAAATCTCTACCTACAATAATTCTAACTATTCATATTGGATAAGTTTCAAATTTAACAGCCACTGTGATTTCGATATAAGTTTAGGAATAATCAACTGCCTCAATATGGACTCTGCTAGAAGTTCAATATTATTTGAAATTCAACTTTGTGTTGCCAGTTACACTTAATACTCTATTAGTTTGCAAACACCTTTGGCATTCCAAAAAAAATATTCTTTTTTGGAATTTAATTTTTACTTTCTACACAAACCATTGAGAAAATATTACAGTTTCCCTACTGTAATTTTAACAACAATTCAGTAAGCAATTGACGTATTTTGATCAGCATTATAGTTTTAAAGAATTAAGTTAAAAATAACGCAAATATTTTCTAACTATTAGCCCGGAATTGTGTCTACATCTTTCTAAACAGAGTTACAGCTGCAATTGGTGAATGTCTTCCAAGTAAAATATTCAGCGGACTTCAGACTAGGGGTTTATGTGAAATGTTGTATAGAAATTTATAACCAGTATTTGGCAGTCAACAAAAATGTAAATTCCGAAAATAAACAACTGGCATATCATTTGCCGCAACGCTGAAAGATCTCGTTTGTGTGCATCTTCCAGCAGAATGGAGTGACGTCAAGACATATTTTTGTTGAAATATCTAACATTATAACAGGGTGGATAGGTTGTTTTATCGGATAAGTTAAATTTTTCTCACTAGATTCATTTTTTAACATTAAGGGGTTAATTGTATTGGAACATACAACAGTTAAATTAATAAACGGAAAATTAAGTTTAAGTTAGAATAATAACTGGTAAGTATACGAAAAGGAAATTATAATAAAAAATATGAGAAAAATAGAAACGATAAGTCACAAACCAAATCCATAAAATTATAACACAATAGTAAAGAGATTAATAATGATTAAATTGATACATCAATAAATAATTTCAGTAAATATTTCATTGGCATTTTGAAGACAATCTAAGAGACAAGAGAAAAACGGATTTTACTAATCACAACCGCTTGAAAACGTGAAATTATAGAGTAAATAGAAGAATTTTGACAAATAACTGCAGGAATTATATGAAAGCTATATGAAAGTAGTTGTAAAAAAGACAAAGAGAAAGTTGGAAGAAAAATAGTTGTAAAAGTATTTAGTTTTGAGAAGTGAAATTGAGAGTGCGAAAAAGAAGGAAGAGTAAAAAAACAAAAAAATATAAAATCAGCAAAATCTTACCGGAGAACACGAATGCAGTACAGAACAAAAAAACAAGCGAAAAAGAAAATCAAGACAATGAAACAACAGAAAATAAATTGTATATTTGTAAATATACAATTGTATTTTAAAGTCAAAATAAATAATAAATTCTTACAGTGAAAATTATATTCAGCTAAACCAGTAATTTGTTTGTTGGAATAGAGTTTGATTCTGAGAAAAGGTCTACAATGGATACAGAGAAACAACGTAAGTAACAAAATAAAAAATAGTAAAGTAATAAAACTTCTTATTCACACTCAAAAATTCTTCTACGCATAAAACTTTGGCGCCCGAGGTGGGGTCAGTCAAATATAAAGAAACGAAACGCAAAACAAAATTCTAATTGTTATAATAAATAAGAAATTTCACAATACACAATCAAAAACTTTAATTTAGGTATCTTAAACATTTCTTTAATTGTTTTTATATACATTTTATTAAATGCGACAAAAGATAATATAAATCTGATATAAAACATGCATGAAATGAAACATGGTTTAAATTTAATGTTGCCAGAATTGCTTTTCAAATTCTTGTTAAAATACGTTGTAAAAGAAACCATAGAAAATGTTCCTGAAATAGAACAGTAAATTTATCTCCACAATGAAAGGGTAGGTACATTTTAGATCCATCATATCTGTAATATAATATATAAATTGTAACGAGTTTAACTTCAGCAGCGGAACTCTTGTCCGCTGTCGAGCATCGTATAGCTTATGTTAAGACTTTTGATTATATGAGTCTAAAGATGCCCGCACACTAGAAGAGACGTTAGAACTTGAAACAAGACAAGAATTTTAGAATAAAAGCTTTTGTAAGTATATAAATGCTATATAAGTTTTGATAATCTTTAAATCTTTAGTAACATTATTTCCTACTATAAGAAAACAGATGTCTTTTGTTATGTAAATTTAATTTATTTTCATAAAGGAGATTTTTAATTCTTTAAAAATAAATAGTACATACAGTCGAATTCTGGGGATAACGTGGATATTGGAAACACAAGAATATCTGGAGTAAATACTTCGTCGAAATGATAAAAGATTTACCCGAATAAACTTTTCTTTTGATGACTGTAGTGTGTGGTTAGCCTAAGATATTCTCGTATCGAAATTTTTATGTTCCTTCGATAGGTTTCACCCGACATTAAAGTAGGTCTCGTTTCAGCTCTTCAGTATATACGTCGCTCTCTAATTTCCCGGTCTCTCCTCATTTAGCTACTTCATGTCTCGTCTTATATTCGATGGTTTATTTTGTCTGTCTTCATGTCGAGTCTTTTTGAGTTGATTGAGATATTGAACATTCACACACAGTCATTCTGTCGTCGATGTTTAGGAATTTGTATCTCTTTTTCTTATTAATAGTGTGACAAATTGTATCAGTCTATTTCACGAAAGGCAGCTGAAACGAATGGTTAAGTTTTTTCGATCCCTTGAAATGTAATAAGATATCTCCATCTCGCTGAATTGTACAGAAACCATTCTATCGCTAACTACACTTTAAGCTATTACTAATCTCTCATAGTAAACTAAATACTACGAGAAACTTATCAAAAAGTTTTGATCTTCCTAAACCATGTTACGCAATCGAACTCTTTTGGAACCGAATAAACGCAACCCAATTGACGTAACGCACCAAACATCTATGAAAGTCTAGAATTTGTTGCAGCAGAGGAATATCTTGTGCACGCCAAACGCAGCAAAAGAAGATCCTAAAACTGTGCAATATCGACTGCTCTGGAAGAAGGCGGCACATACAATTTCATACGAAGAATTTGCAAACGGGTCGTACTTTTCTTTGTGCTGACTGCTAAAAATTATAAGCCAGATTAAAGATGAAATCACTGCCTAGTATTTTGGGATCCGACTGTAGATAGAACGGTAACAGCGATAAGGGGGTAGAATGTTATGTGAATTACTCCGTACATATATTTATGTGGGAGACCTATTTCAGTGTGATACATGAATTTCATATTGAGGCAAAATTCTGCTTTGCTACTCCATACTCCAGTATCTCTATTAAAGTTCGAAAAAACTTTGACTACCGAAAAAAGACAAGATATGTTTTGCCGACAGAAATTTTTAGAAGTAACTTCGTTAATACCTACGTACCAGTTATAAATTATTGGGTACTATGATTAAATATGTGGAGTATAGCAGAATCAACAAAATCCTAGTGATATAAAACTTTAATCAGATTCGTATAAATGTGAAAACATACAAGTAAATGTTGTTTATTGGAACTTGAAATTGCCAGATACTGCGAATGACATACTTCAGTTACAATCAGCCTTTATTTTAAACTTTTGTTTATGTGATATAATAAAGTATCATGAAGATATAATGTTTTGAAGTTATTGAACAGTTTAACCTTCATTTCCTCATAATTCTTTAAAATTAGAGAAAACTGCTGCTAGTACCACAATGTTTAAAAAACATTTTTTCTTTATAAAAATACGTTTTCAAATATCAAACATTCCTTTGAATCTTCAAACAATGAATTTTATAAACGTCTTCTTAGATTAAATTATCTACTTTAAGTTTCTATAGTTGTTGATTTCAATTAGGTATATCTATCATACAATTATTTGACGTTGTCCAAACTATGAACGAATTATATTCAGAAGCTAGCTTTGTCCAACCAGTTTATATAGAAATATATATAGGAAAAAGGTTAACCGCCCATTCTCACAGTACATATATTTCCGAGTATTAAGTACCCAAAAAACATAAAATGCCAAAGTGATGGCTATGTTATCTTATGGAAGTGCCCAATATTCGTTCACCAATATATTGATAGTAAAACTTTATGTTAACGTCCTGGATTATTTTCCAATACAAGGTACTAGAATACGTATTACCAGACAAATACGAATCAAAATCCTAGTCTCTCATCCCGTTAAAATATGTATATGAAGGGACGAGATCTACCGAAAGACATTTTATTCAACATTAAATTTTATCGTACAGTGAAACTTACAACCTTTTTAGCTTTATGATATATCACTTAAGAACGAAATTTCTTTTATTTTATATAAGATATACGTGTCAAAAATGAAAGAGCGTTTTTTTTTCGATCAAATTCAAGAATATTTTCTTATTTGTACGTTTATCATTGATACCTTAGTTTTTTGGGTACACTGTGTCAAAGGTTTCAAAAAGTTATATCTCTAAATATCTCCTGAATAAATAAAATATGAAGATATCGAAACGTAATTTTATCGTAATCAGTAGCGTAAATATGACACTGGTTTCATTTTCTTAAACGGTCTATTGATATTTTCTGTCATCTATCAACAGTTTGATGGTAAAATCATTTTTTTTTTAAATTAAATTACAATGTAAATTTGGCCATAGTAATTTTTTGTTTGGACAGCTTTCTTGAGAATCATGTTAGCCAAAGAAAAACAATGCTGTCTATTTACAAATTTCTGTTAGGCGGCAATATATAAAAAATAGAACTTTTGTCAAACTCTATTTGTATTTTTTTTGCAGGTTATATCTTACTCACACTAAAATAATGTCCAGAAATTAGTCTGCTTTTACTAGCGCATTCTACAACAAAAATAAAAGAAGTTTAACTAATGTAGATGGTGAAATGTTTCTTAAGACTGGCGTTTTATAGACAAGAAATATCACTGTTAGTAAGGCAATTATAGAACAAGAAGTGACGAAGCGAACACTAAACTAGAATAAAAATACTGGTGTTTCTGAAATGTCACTGCTAGCGTATTTCATGGAGAATTCAAGAACTTAAAGTCATCGGCGAGTTTGTGGAGTGAATACTCGATGATTAAGTCAACCATTTTCATAGAGGAGAACGTGGATATATCAAAATACCCCAAGCTGAGAGCATTTTTGAAATGTAAGAATGTCGGCTATAGGTACACTTAAAAAGTGAAACGTTTTTGCAACGATTTTCTCGCTCAGACACCCGATAACACATATTTGTTAATGAAGGTAGTGACGATCTTAGGTATTGCAGCAGCATGCCGTTCTGATGAGTTATGCAAACTTACATTGGACAACGCCAATTTAAAAAATTTCGATGACATTCCTATAGTTGCAATTCCAGATTCTAAAAATTGTATGTCGCGTTTACAATTACTTCTCGTCTAGGTTCCGTTTCTCATCTAAAAATTCTCAAGAAATATATCAAGATTAAATTGGAAATTAAAACTCAAATTTCACGCTTTTTTATGCGCTATCAGCAAGTAGATGTTACAACCAACCAGTCGTCAAGAATACCGTTTCTATGATTCCTAATAAGATTGCAAAGTTTTTGTAACTAGAACATCCTGAAACATACACAGGCCATTCATTCCCAAGAACATCGGAAACGTTACTGACTAATGCAGTAGTTGATGTATTAGCAATCAAGAGACATGGTGGGTGGAAATCAGCAAAAACTGCAGAAAGTTATGTTGCTGACAGTTTAAGTAACAAAAATAAAATAGCCAACCGGATTCTTTACAATGACACTTTAACTCCCAAGTTCTAGTAGTATGTCGCATCATGCTGTTTTAATGGATCAGTCAGGTAATATTGAGCCTCCGGTGACTGAAGCGGTCAAATGATTTTGAGAAAAATGTGACAATTAGTAAACGCGAGGGGAATTATAATCCAGACTTTATAAATGTTAACTAAATGTAATAACTGTGCAATTACTATAAATATTCATTCATAATAATTAATAAAATGTAATGTTCTTCAAATATTTCTATTTATTTGTTCAAAAAATATGCATTTTATAACTCGAAGGGAGGTAAGTTACCTCATTCACCTCCCGTTGTCCATAGCAACTTCCATTTCTACGGTAAAATCCACTTACCGGAAGAAATCCAACCCATGCCGAACTATTATGACAAGCAATGAGGTCACAAAAATGACTACGGACTGGCATCGTGAAAATTCCCTACAGCATTATAGTGATCTAACTGCTTATTAAACACATCCGTTTACACTGAAAGTGAGTCTTCTGGAGCAAATGAGGAAGACTTCAGAAGAGGAAGATGGTAAGTAAGAATCCACTTTATGAGAGGCAGGGGTAATCAAGTAGAAAAGCGCCCCAAAACGAGCAGTAATCTGGGCACGTCCACGTCGTTGTTCCTGGGTAACGTTTTTAGCATTTATAAGAGATTTACTCTAATGAGAGAAATGCCGTTGAGAAAATAGCAAAAGTCCAAAGGCAGTAAATCAAACCGTACGAGTTTTTCTTTCCGAGCTTCAGTTTGCGTTTGCCTGACTGAGCTTCAGCTAGAGTTTCGGTTAGAGTTTGAGCGCCCATGTCCAAGCTTCGGCTTGGGTTTGTCAGCCTGAACTTCTATTTGAGATACAGATGTCATGTTTGAGTTTGACTACAAGCTATAAAAATCATGCATTTTTTTAAATTTTTGCAATTGCGTCGACTGACTTGACTGACTCTCTTCCTTTGTAAAGACACTTAATAATTGTGACTAATACATGTGTTAATAGTTTCCTAGGAACATTCTGCACGGTGTGATTATGCTTATAGTAGCGTACGCGATTTTCTGTATGTTCAACAATCGTGCAAAATTCAAAAAACATACAATATACAAATGTGCTCTGTTTTTCCTTACTTTGAACATATTGAAGATATATTGTTTTTAGCTTTCCTAGATTTTCTAAAATGCTGGACCAAAATGTGCGCATAATAAGAGTGTTTCGACTCCATAAAGGTAAGTCCATGAATATTTTTTTCAAAAGTCTTCAAAGTTGTTAGAGATAAAACAATTAAATTTGGAAGTTACTGTTACTGGTTAAACTTTTTTATATTATGGTCCGTACGAGTGCTTTATTCGAAGACTGGAAATTAGGGTATACGAATATTATAACATATTACAATAAGTTTTAGAATAAAATTGATTTAAAATACATACATACTGAATATATGAAACTGAATTGTGATATATTCATATCGACTTTTGAAAAAGTATGAAATGCAACCCCTATAGATGCATAGTATGCGGATGCCATATCCAGGTTTTTATATGGTGGACCTGCATTTGGGTCACTGGAAATTTACATATCGGTAATCCGGGTTCGAAAATAAATGTAAATTATTTCCCTAAAATTTTAACGTTTATTTGAAGCGATACCCATAAAATCATACCTAGTCATTAGTTATGCAAATAGATATCATAAAATAGATTTATACATCAATGTTGACGGTGAAATAAATTAGCTGTAATCCAATTTGAACTGATCTAAATTTGAATAATGTTTGAAAATAACACAATGTGAAGTTTACTGACAACTGTTTAACTAATAAAGGGGTTTGTCTTTGATGAACAATACAATATTCATCCTTGGCATTAGAATAAATCGATCATAAAATATCTCTTACTTTACTGTTATAAAATAAATAATGTCCATATTTTCCAAAATTTTTAAACTAGCTAATTCACATATTAGTTACGCAAGAAGTAATTTTGATCCAAAACAGGTGTTTATTAAAAATTGTAAATTCGGAAAAATGGCCTTTGCTGATACTTACTGTCAAATATGGAAATTTTAGTCATTATTTGTTAAGAACTTTTAAAGTTAAATATGAAAAGAACATCAACCCAAATTTTATTAAAAAATATTTTATATTTCGTAGTAATTCATGAACACACTTTTTCTAGAACACGATATACATAACAGTTTTAGTTAGTAAAATTGTTGCGTGATTATAACGGTCAAAAAATGGTGACTTCCCTTCGCACGCGGCACCGTGTTTATTGGATGATAACACAGCCACACAAAAAAAATTTGTCTGTACTTTTCATTCATCACATGCTATCCGTAGCATTTTTGCCTTCTGATCGCGAATCCTGTGTCAGAACTGAGCTATCACATCAAAGGAATTTCCTAACCTCAAAAAACAGGTCAAAAATAGCAAAAATTCATGAAAAAGTGCTAGGATAAATACAAAAAAAAAATTTCCTTATTCAAATGTTCATTTATATGGTTAAGACCCCGCCGAACGTGAATTCGCGGTCAGAATTTATGGTTCTTTTCCTAACCTCGAAAAAAAACGGATCAATTAGGTAAAATATTACGAATTCTCGTGAATTCGTAATCAGCGACCCCGAAAACCCTAGTATACCAAATTTAGCGCGAATCTGTAATTTTTTGAAAATTCTTGATATCTGACCTTAATTGACCCGTTTTTTTTAGGTTAATCACCCGTGGATTTTCTGAAGCCCAAATGTGACAATTTTGTGGATTAACGAAGTTATGAGTTTCATCGCAGAAGATCATTTTGTTCGAAAAATCAGCATTCACTTGTTCCATAATGCATTCAACGAACTCTCTTCGCTCTTTTTTTTAGAACGAAATCATCTAGCGGCTATCAAAGTTTGTCTACGAAAACTTGACTAACCTTGTATACGTTTTACTGCTATGGTCGGGGAAGCTGTTTCTGTGAATATCATGTTTTGCCAGTCTAACATCAAATCGGCATTTATTGCTGGCAATAATCGTATTATTTATGCAAAACAAAGAAAAGTTTGGTATATCAGTTATATTGCCCAAAACACATATCCCTGGCTGTTATAAATCAGGCATGTAGATATATTCAGATAAGATACGCTTCATACATATTCACGAAGAGAAAAACCATTCAAACTTTTACAAACATTTAATGGAATTGGATCATAATGTAGCCAATGATCACACACCAAATGAAATAATAATACAGGAAAGAGTTGAAAATAAAATTCCGGGTTATTTCAACATCTTTCAAAACTATCGAAAATGGGCGTTCTTGATCATATATAGGGTGCGTGATTTATATTTCGAGAAATACGAGATAAATACATTTCTTTTGTTCCTAGATATTTCAATATGCACATGAAAAGACGAAAGTTGTTGGTAGTGAGATCTTTAATAAAATCTGAATTTTTTATTTCAACTGCTCATAAAATGTGGTTTCAGACTAAGACTGCCAAAGTTTTTTGCAGTTGGTAGGGGATTCTACTCATAAAATGCAACTGAGAACTTTGCAGCAAGTTCGCTCATACCTAGTGCCTGCAGGTGAAATGTTCGTATTTGTCGAGAATTTTCTGGTGGAACTTATAAATTCAATTTGACAGTATAGATCGGCAATCAAGATATAAAGAATTTCCTTGTATTTATATATTTACGTAAACACACCTTTATAAAGCAAAATCTAGAAAATATATTTATGTCTGGCACTTTTTAGTAGACTACAGAGATGATGAAACACCATTAGTTTTAAAATAACTATCTAATAACTATACAGGGTGATTCAGTCACAATGTCATTAATTTTAAGAGCATATAGAGAAAAATTAGTATAATACGATGGCGTGATTAAAAAATAAATTAAATGCATATTTAAGCAGAAAAAAATATTTTCAAATCATTATTTAACCCCCTTTTCAGGCTGTCACTGACCGGCTGACGTCAGTCGGTTATTCAGAATTTACGCACGGCTACGATATATACAGATAACTAACTCTGCTTTATTTATTTTATTTTAACGAAAGTTGACTTCGAGAAGTCAGGCTTGTTAAAACATTCTGCACTAAGTTAATACAATTGTTAAAGTTGTTTATAATAAAATGCAGCATGCTCCTTTATTTACTTGAATACGTTAAACAGTAAATGTGAATCACACATTATAATGTGAACTTGGCAACGCTGTTCGCTTCAGCCGACAACTATTTGTGACATTACGTTACAAAATTTTCCGAGCATCCGGACATCTGCCAGTGCCGCCCTCGTAGCGGGAGTTATGGGTTGATATCCTTCATTTTTAAAAGTCGAGTAAAAAATTTGTTTTTCCAATTTTCTGTCTTTATTAAGCCTTCCGAATACGTGGTTAAAATTAATGACATTATTTATTTATCTATCCGTCTATCCGTCTATCCGTCTATCCGTCTATCCGTCTATCCGTCTATCCGTCTATCCGTCTATCCGTCTATCCGTCTATCCGTCTATCCGTCTATCCGTCTATCCGTCTATCCGTCTATCCGTCTATCCGTCTATCCGTCTATCCGTCTATCCGTCTATCCGTCTATCCGTCTATCCGTCTATCCGTCTATCCGTCTATCCGTCTATCCGTCTATCCGTCTATCCGTCTATCCGTCTATCCGTCTATCCGTCTATCCGTCTATCCGTCTATCCGTCTATCCGTCTATCCGTCTATCCGTCTATCCGTCTATCCGTCTATCCGTCTATCCGTCTATCCGTCTATCCGTCTATCCGTCTATCCGTCTATCCGTCTATCCGTCTATCCGTCTATCCGTCTATCCGTCTATCCGTCTATCCGTCTATCCGTCTATCCGTCTATCCGTCTATCCGTCTATCCGTCTATCCGTCTATCCGTCTATCCGTCTATCCGTCTATCCGTCTATCCGTCTATCCGTCTATCCGTCTATCCGTCTATCCGTCTATCCGTCTATCCGTCTATCCGTCTATCCGTCTATCCGTCTATCCGTCTATCCGTCTATCCGTCTATCCGTCTATCCGTCTATCCGTCTATCCGTCTATCCGTCTATCCGTCTATCCGTCTATCCGTCTATCCGTCTATCCGTCTATCCGTCTATCCGTCTATCCGTCTATCCGTCTATCCGTCTATCCGTCTATCCGTCTATCCGTCTATCCGTCTATCCGTCNATTTATCTATTTATCTATTTATCTATTTATCTATTTATCTATTTATCTATTTATCTATTTATCTATTTATCTATTTATCTATTTATCTATTTGTCTATTTATTTATTTATCTATTTGTCTATTTATTTATTTAAAGAGGTTGGGATAAAATCGATACCACAGAATGTGTCTTGTTCTTGTAACTACATGATATCTAAATTTTAGTTAAAAATAAAACAAGATAATTGTCAAGATCCAGATGACGATTGAAGAATAATAATAATCTATGCACAGTCTAGATGAACGGTTTTATTATTATTATGAAGTCGCCAACAGTCTTCTAAAATTTTTACAGATTATCAGCATAAATTACTAGGTATGTATATCGGTTACTGCTAATAATTATATTTATATAGTTGTTTAATATACAACTGTAAAAAGATATTGTACAACGGCTTGGTTAAAAAGACGATCACTAATGTGTATATACAAGAAACATTAAAAGAGAAAAAAAGATACTAGATAAAAGTACAATAAAACAAAAACGTGCTTAAAAACTTTTTGTAATTAATAAAAGAAGAGAAAATCAATAGTTAAAAATTGCAATTAAAAAAATGGTATACAAACACATCAGTTAGAATACAGAGATTTTATTTTGGTAGCACTGGAATTATAAATATCTAACTGATTGCCGACAATAATTGTATATTTTGTAAATAGATAAATATTTAAATATACTTGAATATGGCGTAGGAATGTAAAAGTCTTTCCATCTCTTGAGTTGACCCTCGGAACGAAAAAATTAAATTGATGCAAAAGATCTGGACAGTCAATGTGGCTATTCAAAATTTTAACAGAGGCACTGACGCCTTAAATAAAGACTTTACAACGAATGTCTATCTAATAAATCAATTGTGGAAAACCAATAGGTGGCGATGTTAATTGCAAAGTATAGTAGATGTACACTGTGTCAAAAACTAGAAATGACTGATCTTCTGATGTTTTTACTGATAGACATTCTGGGATCGTGCAATAAAAGTATGCAACAGAAGCTTTTATCACACAGGCCTTTACAAAATCCAATTTTTGACACCGGAAATTATGTAAAAAATTGTATAAATATATTAAATAATTTGTCAAAAGAACTAAACTTTGAGGTGTACTGTAACAGTTAAATAGATTTAAAATCATTGTACACAACACGTTGTCCTATAAGATCTGAATAGACTTTTATAATATTATAGCATGATTCTCTTCTTCCACTAACTTTGGTTGCGACATTCTACTGAAACTCTCTAACATTAAAAGATAGTAGATAATATAGGTAGGTAATTTTATAATAGGCAGTCGACATTACCATGATATTAAAATATTAAAGTATAAGTATAATAACTAATTTCAAAGTAGGGCAGTATACGAATAACTTATATATACGAATAGGTACAAACGATGAATACAAATCCAAAATAATTAAGAATTTTGCATTATGAATAATAAGTAATCATGAATAAGGAAATAAGTGAATTACACCATGGAGCTTTGATATTCCAGATGCAAATTTCGATAAGATAAGGTGATTCCCTCTTTGTTCATCATCCTACTTGTCGTTCGACGTTACCAGGTTATATCTCCACATGATCACAATTACATTACTTACACTTTATTACACCTTGAATAAACGTCCAAAGCATAAAAAGAAAACAGAATTGAAAGTAGACCTAGTGTATCTCTCTTATATTGTAACATTTTAGAAGATTAAGAAATATTTGATAAAAGATGGAATTAAAAAATATTTGGAAAACGAATTACTGAATCGATTATACATAGTGTTCGCTAATACACTACATTCTTGAAGACATACATGAACGGTATTTAGTACTTCAATTTATTCGACAGGAGCTCAAAATGACAAGTTTTAACAACATAGTAAAGTATTAAGTTAAATCAAATTATGTCTAAACATTTTCCTAAAATCCATCTGATGAAGTCATATATGTTCTTATTCTTTGACACCAGCATTTAGGTAAGTTAAAAGCAACTTCAAAGGCAAGCTATTAATTACTAGCTAATAATATTGTAAGAATCACCTACTCTGTTTAAAGCTCGTCCAACATTTAATTACACTTATAATATCCAACAAAATTACATTTAACTTTCATTAATCTAAAAAGAATCATATATCCGAAATAAGAAAATCTCATCGCTTGTCACCTCTTTGACAGATAAACTTGTATTATGATTCATGATATATGACCGACCCTTTTTCTACAGTTTAAGGATTGTATTTGTACACCCATGATATACAGGGTGTTTCATAATTTATGCGCAGGACTTCGGGATGTGATAGCTCGTCCAAAAATTTGAAAAAAAGTTTGTATTAACTTACCCTCTAAAATGCACAATTTTCGAGATACAGGGTGTTGAAATTGTAAAAAAAATTTCGTTTTTTGCGAATATCTCCGGAACCGTTTATCGTACAGAAAACAGCTTTTGTAAGCATTTACTACTCATAATAAGCTATGTTCTGTGCGAGAAAAAATTTTTTTCAAAGTCATAATTGGTGAAGATTTTGAAGGGGAAGTGGGTGTTTTTCTCCCCAACTTCTACGCCACTGGAAAAAGTACGGTTTTGAGACGCCCATTTGAACCGCCAATGTTTTCTACACAAAAAAAGTACTCTTGGTCATAAGCTCTAAAGTTGACCGTTTTCGAGAAAAATCTACTTTTATGTTGAAAAACATGGTCAATTTTTTGAAATAAAATTTTTATTTTACTAAATGTATTATAATTTTTTTTATCAAGTAGGCTTTAAATTTTAAAACAAAAGCTACCTCCTGTCAAAATAACAATTAGTTTGTACCTGCGAAAAGTCAATTTGTATTACAAAAGTAAAAATGAATTACACAAACGCTGAAATGTGCGAAATGCATTACCTTTACGGAATGGCGAGCGGTAATTCGGCAGAAGCAAGGCGGTTGTATCAAGAAAGACATCGTGATCGCCAAGTACCACATCATAACTTGTTTCAACGCATTCACCAACGACTATGGGAAAATGGAAGTTTTAAAAAGAATACTGCTGATAATGGGCGGCCTATGGAAGCTGCAAATGCCCAAGTAGAAGAGGCTGTCCTCAACGAAATTGAAGAAAATCCGATCACAAGTACCAGAAAAATTGCTCACAACTTAAACATACCTCACTCGACGGTTTGGAGAATTTTGAAAAGACAACTTTTGTATCCCTACCATATCCAAAGAGTACAAGCCTTATTGCCAAGAGATTTTCCGCCAAGATTGGCTTTTTGTAGATGGATGCAAGACAAAATAGCTCAAAATCCTCAGTTTGGAGCCGAAGTTATGTTTACCGATGAAGCATCTTTCTCGAGAGATGGTATTTTCAATTTTCACAATAACCACATATGGGCTGAAGAAAATCCACATGAAATTGCAGAAGGCAATCATCAGCAACAATTTTCCGTGAATGTTTGGGCTGGCATCGTCGGTGATCATTTGATAGGCCCACATTTTTTACCGAACAGATTAAACGGTGCAGATTATCGACAATTTCTAGAAGAAGTACTGCCGGAACTGCTGGAAGATGTACCGCTTCAAGTAAGAGAAAACATGTACTTTATGCATGATGGAGCTCCGGCCCACTTTAGTTTGGTTGCTCGCCAATACTTGGACGACGAATACCAAGACCGTTGGATCGGTCGAGGAGGTCCCCACCCTTGGCCCCCGCGATCTCCCGAACTTAATTGTTTAGATTTTTTCTTTTGGGGCCATCTCAAAACCCTAGTCTACGCTACTCCCGTTGAAAATGTTGATCAATTAAGAGAACGTATTGTTGCATCTTGCGACATAATTCGGAACACTCCGGAAATTTTCTTGCGTGTTAGACAGTCAATGCGTCGAAGAATTGCTGCGTGCATTGAAGCTAACGGAGGACATTTCCAACATTTAATTTAACTGTGTACGATTTGTTTTTTTTAAATTTTGCAACTATGAAGTTAACGTTTGGTTTTGTTACTTGTTCTAACGATTAAATAAATTTTGTTTAATTAGTAAAAAAATTTTATTTCAAAAAATTGACCATGTTTTTCAACATAAAAGTAGATTTTTCTCGAAAACGGTCAACTTTAGAGCTTATGACCAAGAGTACTGTTTTTGTGTAGAAAACATTGGCGGTTCAAATGGGCGTCTCAAAACCGTACTTTTTCCAGTGGCGTAGAAGTTGGGGAGAAAAACACCCACTTCCCCTTCAAAATCTTCACCAATTATGACTTTGAAAAAAATTTTTTCTCGCACAGAACATAGCTTATTATGAGTAGTAAATGCTTACAAAAGCTGTTTTCTGTACGATAAACGGTTCCGGAGATATTCGCAAAAAACGAAATTTTCTTTACAATTTCAACACCCTGTATCTCGAAAATTGTGCATTTTAGAGGGTAAGTTAATACAAACTTTTTTCAAATTTTTGGACGAGCTATCACATCCTGAAGTCCTGCGCATATATTATGAAACACAGTGTATAGCAAACATGTTATCTCTCTAACATTAATAAATAATTATCTAATAAAATTAACTTTCATAATAATATTAATGAACAAAAGAAAATCACATGACATATTATACATTATATATTATACCTAATAACTAGAAATCGGAAACTTTGTAGCGGTAATCAAATAAATAAACAGTAGTAACCTATATTATGCCAGTAAGTGGCAATACGCATTGTGGTAGCAGAAATAGGCTAAATCTGTGGTCAAACCGTGTGCCGCTTTATGCTCACAATACACAATGATACTGACTGTCATAAAAACATTACCATACACTCGATCAAGCAAGGCCAACGTTCCTCAACAAAAAATCTGGATTGTTCACCCGCACGCCATTCAGGCCGACAGGCCAGGCATTAGGGCACCGAATAAATTGATCGATACGAAGCTTCAGATCAGAGGCAGACATGTACATGTTATTGTACAGTAACGCCGATAGTGGCATTACTAAATATGAAATAGTCGATGCATCGTCACCGTTAGTAAAGATTTATTAAAAACGACTATTTTAGATTAGATTTTAGAAGCAGTAAGAGTTAGTGTTCCAGAACAGAAAAAAATTAACGGCATGCCATAAACGTAAAGGAAATACATAAGGAGTCCAAAGGGAAAGCTCCAGTTTCTTCGAAGGACTCCAGGACTATATCCAGTAAGCCGATATCCGATAGTAAGCAGTGACCTCCGGAGTTCCAGTAAATCCAGTGAAACAAGTCTAAGGACACCAGGACGATTTCCGATAATAAGCAACGACCTCCAGTGTTCCAGTAAATCAAGCGAAATAAGGTTAAGGATTCCAGGACGATATTCCGGATATATCACAGTAAGCAGCAGTCGCCAGAGATTCAGTAAATCAGGGAAACAAGAAATTCAGGTGGATATCCAGGGCTAGACTAAGTGTGCAAGCAGTCGAAAAACCTACAAGATAACATTAGAGCTAACTTTGTGCACAAATATTTATAAAGTAAACTAGCTAGCTAAAGAAATTACTAAATAAATATAAAATTTCAAAATTCAGAAAACCTATAGGTAAATAAAAATTAAATTAGTCTTACCTGCATTCAATTGAAATTAATACAAGTTTTAAAATACTGAGAAACTTATCTTCACTAAACAAACAACAATTAAAAATGGCCATATTGAAAATTTCTGATAAATAGTTAGGTGTAAGTATAGGCAACCAAAGTAACACCTTAGGAGCAAAATTTTGAAATCCATTTTGTTTGTTGGTTTATATGTAGGCAACCAACATAACACATTACGAAAAAATTTGAATTCCGGTTTATTAAAATAGTCTAAAGCGTTACAAAGTGGTACTATAATAAGTTAATACAAAATATTCCTTAGTTGTGTCCAAACATTTGAATATTACAATTAATCCTTGAAAATAATAAAATAAATTAATAAACAAACTGAACTTAACTAATATCTTTGTTTTTTGTGGTGCATTGATTAGGTATTACATATTCCCACAGCATACATTAAATTCATAGAATCATAAATTTCATTTTAATATATTCTTATAATGTTTAAATAAAATTCAAACAAAAGAGAATCCGGCCTACAGCCAATCCTGTAGCACATCGTTGCACCTGCTCTAACATTTCGGACCTCTACAAATAACCTTAACTTAACGTCAAATATATTATCATCTGCCTTTTATCTAATCTCACCTATTTGACAAATATTAACTCGGGAAATGAACCACGATATAGATGAGCTGACCTATTTCTGCATTTTAACGATTACTCTTTGAATGATTTTTTACCATAATGTAGATACGTTACTGCCAATGAGCATATAATCTTCTGATGAGAATTTTGGGCGAATTTATAAACGTGATTTGAATTAGCTATTCAATATTTAATTACTATTCCCACAACTCTTATTTATTTACTTTTTATGATCACTCTTTGTAGGAATTTGAAAGCCATGTTCAATTTTTACACAGAGAAGAAATGAATCGAAAATTGCAACAAAGAAATATTAAAATTAAAATCCAGTAATAAATCAAACAAACAACCTACGGAGTAAATCATAGAATATTGTAAATTAGCCACCAATAAGAATTGAACAATATCTGGGTCTGTCCACACAGCTCTCTCTAGCCATATATTTATCTAACGTCGGAATTACAAGATTTATTTGCAACTGCAGGATTCGGGATGCATTAACAACACAATGACTTGGTCCGTGACGAAACAAAGCCCACTACACGCTGATCACAATCGGCCATTGAAAGCCCGCTGAAAAACTACCTAAGTCTATAAAAAATTAATTGACTCTCAATCAAGGGGTCCTTAACGACCTGCAATCATTTGATACGGGTTAAATCTACTGTTCGTTGTTGTGTATTAATCACAATCCGAATGTTTATGTACTGTAGGCGGGAGAGATTTATTTAATACATTTTTTGTCTCGGCGGAGCGCAAAAAACAAATTGCCATTTGAGCCCTTCGGCAGTTTTTCGTTTCTTGGAATTTAATTGTGGGAGTAAATAAAGTACTTTCCAGTTTGACACTGGTTTGACTGAATGGGATTTATCGTGGTCGACCAATTGCGACAATGCGTAAGTGGGTAGATATACCAGGTGGCCGTTTTTCCGGCCGGTTTTCTAGTGAGGACCTTGATTGTCTTAAGAGATACAAGGTCTACTAATTCGGGTAAACCTACAGAATTCGATGGTTAAAGATATCGACAAAAAATTGACATTTTAGTTTTCGTTTTTATATATTGTTATGATTTTATGTATTGAATGAATTGAATTAATTAATGTATATATTGAATGTATGTTGGGCGCCAGAATTTATGATATTATTTTAAAATTTCGAATCTTGAGAAATTTAAAATTTTAATTTTTAATCAGTTAATATTTTGCTTCAATAGAGATATGAGACCTTTTCTCAGTAGTGATTTCTAGTAGGAAGTTGTTTGAATCATGCAACACATCACACAAAGTGTGATACAATGTAATAAACCACTATTTACGCAATAAATGTATGTTAAATAATATTTAACAATTAATTTCACATATTACCAATATACACTTTGTTATATCAATACCATTAAACAAATCTGGCACTAGGTTAAAGGTTTTATTAATTTTGTTTCATACCAATGTAAGAATTTTATTTAGGCAAACAGTAGTCAGATCTGTTTTAAATGGGAGATTCCTTATTTTCTAAAATTCAACTAATACATAATAATTAAATTCATGTCCTTTTAAGACATAAAATTGTTCAATGCATTCTTAAAATTTTAATTTAAATTAAATATTATAGACCCCTTTTACTGTGGATAAATTGTTCAGGTAAATAGTCTGTTAATATCTGAATAAATTGATTTTGATAATTGTCTCTTTATGACTTTATTAGCTAGCTTTTCAGTGCACGACTATGCTGCCCTATTCCTCCAAACTGTCTATTTAGTCCTGGTCGTACCGTCTCGTCAGGTCTGGATCTTCCTGCAGGAATATTCACGGATGTCAGGAACCAATTTGGCCTCTGGAACACCTTCTCCGTTGTACTTATCTTATGTTGTGGTCGCCGTTTCGTCAGGTCTGGATCTCTCATAGGAATCCTCAGTGATGTCAATACAAATTTGGCTTCTGTAAATGTGATTAAATGTTTAATTAATTACCTTCTTTTCAATTAAATTTTAATTCTCGGTTAGGTCGTGCCCCCCCCCTTTTCTTCCAAAATTTTCAATTCTTTTATTGGGTTTTTAATCGTTGCACCCCAGTCTTATAATTTATTCGCTTTACAATGTCAATCTTACAATGTAATTGTGATCCACTCCATACTTAGGATTGATCGTGTCCGAGATATTTTGATTTTTAGGTAAAAATTGACAGATGCAGACTGTCACCAAAATTTAGTTTTCCCGAAAACATAGGTTTATTTTTTTTTGTGCAATTGGACATTTTGTAGAGGAAGACTTAATTTATCGGATTTGATATAAAAATTTTCCAGTTCGAGTTTTTTGCATTTTCTGAACTTCGTATTGGATCATTTTTTTAACCACCTTGTATAAAAATTCGAAAATTATCATGACAAATCCGATAAATTAGGTCTTCCTCTACAAAACGTCCAATTCGCCCAAAAAAATAAACCTGCGCTTCCGGGAAAACTAAATTTTTCTGACAGTCTGCATCTGTCAATTTTTGCTTAAATATCAAAATATCTCGAAAACGGTCAATCCTAAGTATGGAGTGTGCTATATGTTTTCAACTTAAAAATAAATGCTCTTCTCAAAAATGCAATAATATACAGGGGGTTATATTTAAAATAAGAAAGTTGGTATCGACATTCGGTATAACCGGAAGTAGGATGACCTTGAAAATATTTTAGCTTGGTTAAGCCCCACGGCCTGTATCACACCGCCATAATTGCAAAAAGATCCTTACAGCGGTTTCCCAGATATCCATCGATGGAGTTCATGGTGAGACACCCTGACATATAACAAATATTCATAAGATGAAGTATTTATCCTGATCGAGGCTATCCTAATGGATTATTAAGACATCAAAACAACATAAATTAATTATAACTTACCTTTATACTAAGCTTATAATGAAATTATTTGAAAAACTTTTTAAATTTAGTTAATTCATTGTCATATCTATTTAGTTTTAGTACGTATACAGATATGTTTGATAAAATTTAGAGGAAAGTAGTTTAAATACTAATGTCGACGTTGATTAGTGTAATTTCTATTACAATTATTGATATCAGCTTCTTCTAACTACGGAAATGTTTGAGACATTGACATTGAAAGTGGAAAGACACATGATTTTTAGATAATTAAAGAATAACATTGAAAGTCATTCTCGCAGGGAATTAATTTCTTTACAAATCGTCTCAGTGTTAATTTAAAATTTAGGTTAGTAATAAAGATTTGTTTGAAAATTTCAATTAATTAATTGAATATTACATTTTCAATAGAACAGTAATTATTCACTTTATGGATAGATATTACATTAAACCAATCTGTTCTCCTCATATTAGATAATTTCTCATATTATTCGTATAAATGTACTGAATTTAAGGCTCATATGGATTTATAAAACCCCCGGACATCAACCATAACCATGCAAATAAAATCTTATCCAACTCTCTCACGAACAAACTCTTTTCTACTCCTCCATATTTCATTCAACGTGCTCTTAAGTAAATTGTAATTTAGCTTCGGAAAGCTGCAGGTTAAAGTTGGTTCTATTTCCGGTATTCTAGGAAGCAGATTCTGTTCTCCCAGTCGTCTTATTACTGCTGAGCTTAGTAGGATAGTTGTAAGGTAAGTTTCAGACTTCGGCGGTTCCAAATTAGGTTTTAAAAGACATTTACCCCAATCAGGGTGTGGCGACCGCTGATTATAGAGTGAAATTTAGGCTGATATTTTCCTACGTGAGCAGATATAAAATATAAGCTCTCAAGAATATACTCTAAATGGAGATTAATACATATTTGAAATTTTCGTCTCTAGAGATGAAATTGACATCAAATTTATGGTACTCACTTGTTTTAAACAAATTTTTTATTCATACTTGGCATCTTGAGAAACTTTTATATTTTTTTCACAAAAGACTGATCCATGGAAGATACATGTCTTTTAGATTATAACGAGTGTTCAAATAAAAACGTGGTCAAGTTGGTTCTGAAAATTTGGACGTAGGGCGTAGCGTATAGCAAATGAACTTCATCGTCATCTGTCAAAGCGCTATATCGCCGCTATCAATTTGAATATTTTCGTTTTAAAAAACGTTTAAAATGGTGTTTTCTCAAGAACAAAAAGTGTTTATCATAGAGTCCTACTTTAGAAATGGACGCAAGATTGATGGAATATGGAAGTATTCTATTGAGGAATGTTTCATAGAATTTCAAAATCAATTTCCCGGCGTTGTTGATACAAAATTTTTCAAAGTGCAGTTCAGCGTTGTGTTAATGTTTTTCGTGAAACGGGCAGTGTAACAAGAAAAGAAGGAAGCGGCCGACCTAAAAAACGGACTGAAGAATTAAAAGAAAATGTCCAGCAAATAATGGAAAATGCGCCAAGAACTTCTGTACGTGTTTTATTACAAATGGTGGGAGTATCAGTCGGTACCTGCCACACAGTGTTAAAAAAAGATTTGCGTTGTTCTCCTATCGTTTAACTTGTCAGCAAGAACTTCATGAAGTTGATTTTCCGCGACGGGCTGTATTTTGTGAATGGTTTTTAAACAACTACGGTGAACTTCATAATATCACCTTTTTTTCTGATGAAGCCTGGTTTCATTTAAGTGGTTACGTAAACTCACAGAATATGAGAATGTGGTCTTCTGAAAAACCAGATAACTTTTTTGTCGAGGGCCCTCTACACGCTCAAAAAATTGGAGTTTGGTGTGCTCTCAATCGAAGGAGGATTTATGGACCTATTTTTTTTAATGGTATTCTTACTGCGCAAAGGTATAGAGAAGAAATTATCTCTCCTTTTGTTAACCAGCTGGAAGAAAACGAAATTACAAACTTTTACTTTCAACAAGATGGTGCAAGGGCACATACGGCAGGCGAGACGATGAATATGTTGAGGGAAGTTTTCCAAAATCGACTAATAAGTCTCAATGCTGAACATGAATTTCCACCGAGGTCATGTGATATTACGCCGTGTGATTTCTTTTTGTGGCCTTACCTTAAAAACACTATTTTTGAACTGCCTATTCCTGATTTAAACCATCTGCAGGCTCGACTTATAGGCAAGATTTGTGAAATTAACAATACCCCGAGCATCTTAGAAAATGTCTTTAATTCTTTGAGGAACAGGTGTGAAAAGTGCTTGGAACAAGGAGGGGGACACTTTCAGCAGCTGCTTTAATTTATTGTTATAACAAGGAGGGGGACACTTTCCGCAGCTCCTTTAATTGTTTGTTATTGTTATCACGATTATTCTTTAAAATAAAGTTATATAGTCATTAACGTTATTGAAACTGACAGCTGCTATACAGCTCGTTGAGAAATGAGGTTAAGTTGGTCGCTATAAGCTACTCCCTACGTCCAATATGTCAGAGCCAACTTCGACCACGTTTTTAT
Organism: Anoplophora glabripennis; assembly: GCF_000390285.2. Taxonomy (NCBI): domain Eukaryota; kingdom Metazoa; phylum Arthropoda; class Insecta; order Coleoptera; family Cerambycidae; genus Anoplophora; species Anoplophora glabripennis. Next base: position 52,633 of record NW_019416965.1, on the reverse strand, counting down.
TTGAACGCTCGTTATTTGATATAAAATAGTTGCACTAAGTTCAAGGTAAAAGTATACATAATGAATGTTCAAGTTGAGTCAACTTTTCAATTTTTTAATGAAACACATAATTTGACTTGACCTTAAAATGACCAGAGGATAAGGAATTTGAGGTCAGGGCGGAGATTAAATCCAAGGTCACCGGTTCAGTGCCCATCAATAATACTAGAACTATTGTGTAGAACATTTTTCCTGGCAGGTTATTCTGCAAATCCACTACTGTTGAGCCACTCTGGGACTTTTTGATATTTGACCTTCATGGTCATTTCAAGGACATATCCGAACGTAAAATGTTTCGCTCTCCATTTCCGGTGTCAAAAATATGGGGTCACATTTAAAAAAATTCTTGTGACCTTGATAAAGGTAAAAGTACCTATACATATATGGAATGTTCAAATTTGAGTCCAAGGTCGCCGGTTTAGCGCCCATCAATAGTCCTTGAACTGTTGGGCCACTTTGGGACTTTTTGATATTTGATCTTGATCTTGACCTTCATGGTCACTTCAAGGTCATATCCGAACGTAAAATTTTCAGTTCTCTCCATTTCCGGTGTCAAAATTATGGGGTCCCGTTTAAAAAACCTCTCGTAATCTTGATATGACCTTGAAGGTCCAGGTCAAATTCAAGGTTAACATCAGTCAGGTAATAATCCTACCCCTTGAATATTCCCATATATCCTGCCATTCCGGAACTTTTAGCCCACCCTGTATAGTTCGAAATTATTACAATATGACATGCATTATTTACAGTTATTGGATAATATAAAATGTCTAATTATTTCTATTTCACAATTTGTTATATCGTTATTAATTTGGTTTTTAATAACATTTGTACAAATAAATTGTCCATTCTGTCTTAAAAATATATTGGGTTAAATAAAATTGTTTTCATCAGATTTTTATTGGCAACTAATGTAAAGCAGTATCGCTATTATATATATATATATTGAGATGAATCAAAAGTTCAAAAGTTTAAATTTCAGTATTGGGATGAAAAGAGATTAATGTCAAAGAATGACAGTGTAAGTTACAGATTTGAAATTTGATGACAATTAGATACAAAATGACAATTTAAAAGTGGAATATTAATTTTAATGAAATATCAATCTAAATTAATAAAAGTGGTTATAAAATAAGGGTACTACATAGCAAAATAGGAATTAAATAATATTGCAAAAGTTAAATTAGAAATGTAAAATTAAAAGTAATCTGATTGGTTAAATTAAAAAAAAAACAAATTTGTATTTAAAAAGAGTGCAGTGCAGTGGTACTCGAGGAGACGGAAAAAAATAATAATAAATAAGACAGGAGAGAAGAGAGGAATTATCAAAAAGAACAAAAGAAGATTGTATAAATAAAAGCAAAATAAATTATAGAAGACCAAAGGAAAAGTGAAAAGCTGTTACTGAGAACCAGAAAGAATATTTTCTTGAGAAAAAAATGTTAATGTTAGAAGAAAGAAAGAGAAAGGAGAATTGGCAGATAACTAAAGCGTAACTATAAAAAAAGGTCATATTAGTAAAAAGTATATGAATTATCTTAGCTAAGAATAAAGGAGACAATGGGTGGGAGATATTAAGGCGAATCTAGAAATCCCAGCCAGCATAGCGAGACAAGAGACCGAGAACTACAAGGAAAGAGTGAGTGGACGAATAGAAGGAAGAGGATAGAAGAGACGTTGCAGAAGGAAAGTGTCTACTTAAGAAGTCATGGACAGTGAAAGAAAGAACGGATAGTAGATAGATAATAAGTGAGTGATGATAAGTGATAGTAGAAGATAATAAGTAAATGTTTGTAGAGTAGATATAAGTTAGCGCAGGGTAAATAGGGACTATAAATTTCTATTATTTTGTTTATAATTTGTTATATCAATATAAAATTTGAACCCGGTTTACAACGATATTATTTAATTCTTTTTCAAATTCAGTTACAAGTAAAAATTAATTTATGAACCGACTACTGAGATAATAACTCATGTTCTACTAAATTTTCTATCTATTGTTTATGCAAAATTGACAGAGATAATCTAGTTGTCATTCAAATAATCAAAAGTAAATTAGAATCTCATTTTAAATCTCGAATACTTTATAAAAAAAAACAAATTATCTTTAAATTACAATTTATATTAAAAAAAAATCAAATTGAGTGATATCAAATAAGAAAGCTAGCCTGGTAAGTAATAAAATTATATTTTCTAAATTAATAGTCAAAATTTATAATATTTCCATTGGCGCTCAACACTACATAATACATAGAAATACACAAACATAAAAAAAACTAGTTATCTTAATTCGAGCATCACAATATATTATTACATATTCGGAAAGCTTATGAAAAGAGCTTTAAGTTAAAAAAAAAATCGTCAAGATTCGTTGAAAAACAACGGAGTTACAGACTGTCAAATATATTATTTTCAAGCGAATTTCGCTTATTTAACGTCAGGACTATGAATATTATCGTCANTAAATTACAATTTATATTAAAAAAAATCAAATTGAGTGATATCGAATAAGAAAGATAGCCTAGTAAGTAATAAAATTATATTTTCTAAATTAATAGTCAACTAGTTATCTTAATTGGAGCATCACAATATATATATATATATTTTTATTGAAAAGATGCAACTCATAGTATTGGTACATTTCTGGTTTCACTAACGGTAATTCTGGGACAAAGATAATTTCATTACCTTTTTGACAATTCTTAATAGTAATAAGTTTCCACAATTTTAAAATGATTTTAGTTTGACCTGAACAAAGTAATTTTAGATATTCTAGGAGTTATTTTATAGATTTAATTTCTTGCATAAATATATTGGGATAAATTCTCGAATTATGTGGAATTTAGCAATTGTGTGGTTTCTATTGTTTTCAATCATTTCGATTCAACACAAAACTATTTTTTAATAGTCAATTACAGTAATTCTTTAAAATGACATTCTTTGATCGTGAGAAAAATTTTTAATAATGTTATTGAAATTATTAATTGAAATACTCATTATGGAAATTTGATAAGATAAAATTGCTCAAAATTTATTTATTAAATCAGTCAAGAAGTAACGAATTCTGAAAATTAAACAAAAAAGACTTCAAGTCATTCTCTCTTCTTCGATAATATCTATCTATCTATCTACTATCTATTTTCGATAGTCACTCTTCGATACCAAATAACTAGAAACTCCATAAAGATGATTTAAAGTGAAAATAAGAGGGCATCTACAGGGTGTTCGGAAATAGTGGTACTTCACGTTGAGGGTAGATTTGTCGGTATATTCACAGAAGCTATACTTTACACGAGATTTGTATAGGAAGACATACCATCCCTCGGAAAGGTTGTAAAACCCTTGTCCAAATAATGTTAGGCGAGTAAAAAGGTCCCTATTCCACGACAAAGTGGGGATTCGGCAAAATTTCCGGGTTGGGGGTTGCTTGTTTCCTGGCATCTATGTTTAACCATAGTAGTACAAATAGGCTGACGTAAAATAACCAAAAATCGAAAAGCGAAAATTACATCCAACAAATATATAATGAAATTTACATACAAAATAATTTTAAAAAATGTACATATAAACCAACCATTTATTTTTTTTACTAACAAAATATTAGAACACAATTGATACAATTTTATGATTAATGAAGACTATTTTTATTCGATTTATGTAAATCTCAGAATAATAATAGTACATGCCAAGAACTAACAATAACATTTAAAAATCCATTTAACATATCCATTGAAGCATTTGAAAGATGTTCGTATAATGTCTAAAGCTCATGTAAAATCTAGATTAGTCTGCAAAGTTACGACTTATAACGCTAATAAGTTAAATGAACTTCTTATTCTTGGCGATTCGTCAAAATGTACAATAATAAAAACGCAATAAAACTGATTTATATATTGGATAAATAATTACGGTTTGCAATAAATATCTCCATAATTATTCAAGAGATAACTAGAAACACAAATCATTACGTAGTACCTCAATATTTATATGCATAATACTTCAATTGGTAATTAATTTTTAATACCTGTTTTCTTTATATAAATTGAATAAATTCATCTGTGTCAAATCGCGATTTTGGGGCAAGCAAGAACATGGATCGCATCATTTGACGAAGTACCGCAGTACTTGGTTAGTCTAAAGACATTCATGTGATAGCTTCAAGAACAGAGCTTAAACCCACCTCACTGAAAAACCCACTAACAACCTCAATCCACTACTTCAGGACATCCTTTAGCAACCGCACATTACAAACTTTTGTTTGCAAATTTGTTGTCTCAAAATATAGATACTGGAATTATCATTTTCAAATATATATAAATAAATCTAAAGCATCTAAAAGAAAACCTTTTAATAGACTTTTGAAATGTTATGAAGACGTAAATTATATTATATCGATCTAATTTAGCCGTCTATTTCATAACGTTGTGTTCTCTGGGTTGTTTGCTTTAACACTGTTTTATATAAAGAATTTCTTAAGATTACAGTCCATATTTTTCGTAAAATACTTTTGGTTACCTAAAAGTCAGACTAGAGTGTTAGCTTTCAAACTCAATTCTGCCGCAAGTCACAAAATTGGAGTTGAACTTAAATTGGAAGACGAAATTCGGATGAAATTTCACCTAATCTTTTATATCATAAGAAAACTTCCTATTCGCTATTCCTAATAAGTATTTAGAAAAAATACCGTAAATTTTGCACAAAATTTAGTTCAATTACTTATAATCAAGTCGTCTTATTTCACGGGAATTAAGTAACTTTTCTAAATGGGAAAAGTTATCAAAAACTATCGACATAAAGTGGCAGTCAGTAAATTAATACCGTTGCCACTTTTTAAAATATCACCTAGAACTCCAGCTTTTTCAAAGCAGTGATAAGAACAGGTAAAATAATCTTTTGACAAATAGTTACGGCGTTGACGCAGCGAAATAAAAAGGCGCAAGTGATCTTGAGAGCCACAACATCTTGCACGACATTTTAAATGCGCTTTTAGTCCCTTTATCCTGAATATTTTATAGCAGATTAGCGTGTTTCTTTCCAAAACCCGCTAAGTGCCCGTTGTTAGCATGAAAACAAGATACTGGGGAGGGAGATATGAAATGGATTTGCTGGCGCCAACTGCTTGCACCTGGATTTTTTAATTGTATTCCCTGAACCAGAAATGAGAACAGTAAGAATCTTCGGTAATATTAAACAGCGGATTACAGGGAAGTTAACGAAATAAAACTTGTAAAACTAGTGACTTAAAACTTACAATTTAAAATGTCAATCGCTTGCTTTTAGTGAGTAAAAGGAACCGTTTTTAAGGCAGAATTTTTAGAAATCAAGGGATTGTCATAATTTGCTATTTTAATGGCTACCAATTTGTACCTGACTAATATGCTGCATTCAAAAACACAAACAAATATTATAGTGGTATATTTATGCAGAAAATGATAGTTTACTATTTGAGTTGCAACAAAATTATGAAATAAAAATTAGAAGGTATCAAAAATATTTCATTTTAAAATTATATTCTAATTTATAAAGTTGCCGTCAAAAAATAGTTCCCATATATTTTACATACCTATATTTGATTTCAACATGAAATTCTGTATAAAGTAGTACAGTAACATTAGGGCACGGCATTGCAAAATGATTTAAGAAATTCTATATTTTTCAGTTCGAGTGAATCAAACTTTAACCACAAATAAAATTTTAAGTGGCATTTTAACCCAATGTTTAATATTCTTAAGCGGATAAAAGGCAATTAAAACACGAATGCAATACAACGTTTTATCCATAATCACATCACAATCATATTTGTGGGGAATTATTGGAATTTAATAAAAAAATATTCGCACGATCAATGAAACGTGGTAAGTTTTGTTATACCTACTGGTTGCTATGGTAACTTGTTTATTATCAATTATTATTTAATAGACAGTTCCATCTGAATTTGGTAAGAATGCAAGAAAGTAATTGTGTTCCTGTGGCTGTTTGTGAAGAAGCTCAAGAAGTAATTTTCCATTTATTGACAGCGAAATCCAGGGAACATTATGAAAAATTATTCGCCAAATTTAATTAATAGAGGGAAACACTGAGAGTAATGACAGTAAATGAAGAAGTCATGCTATCATATTTTTTAAATTTGAAGGAAAAATATGCAATTTCATCTACGTGGTCGAAGTATTCGATGTTGAAAGCTACTATAAAGGTCTACAAAAAAAAATAGATATTGGAAAAGATAACAAGCTTACTGCTTATTTGAAGAGTGAATCGAGAGGATATAAAGCAAAAAAAGCTGCAGTATTGGAAAGAACACATAGTGAAGAATTTTTGGCTGGGGCTTCCGATAAAGAATATTTAATGATTAAGGTAATATCTCTTTACCTGTACCTTTACCTTTACCCACTTGTTTCAATACCTGACACCAAGACAGGTATTTCAAGAAAATTTACAATTATAGAAGGATTTTGCGTGTATGCTGTTTAAATATGCAGAAAATATATTTCTCTGCGCCAAATTCACCTACAGATTCTTTTTAAGATCCATCAATCAAAAATGTACTTCTCAGCCTTTTGGAATCAACACATTGGCGAAGGTTTCCTCAATATTTGCTTCATTCCTGAATAGGTATCACAAATCCAGAAGCATATACTGATCATTGTATGAGGTTCACTTCAACAACTTTATTGGCCGATAAAGGTGCCAATCTTACAACCATTAAATGGTATGGTGGATGGAAGAGCTACCGGGGTAGCAGAAAGTTATGCTGAGGAGGTTATATCTAACAAACTTGATATTGCAAGGAAAATCCAAGGAAAATATTCTTATAAGAAAACACATTCGTAACTTGTACAAACGCTTTACAAACTTTGGCAATGTTATGCGTTCCAAAAATGATGGCAACAATCCTACAAGGGTTGTTAATAACGGCTAAATGTGATAAAACAAAAAAACTAAATATCTTACTATAAATGTGAATGTTAATGTTAAGTAAATAAATTAAATTCCATTTATTATAGGTTCATTATTTTTCATTATTCTACTAGTGAAATAAAATTATTTTATTCCACTAGTGGATAAAGTATCACTTCAGATGGTTCATATATGTGGATAAAAGTCCGATTATAAGGTGATTCTGGACACCAACAATCTTACACTGAAGACGCGTGTGATCGACTCTTCAATCAAATTGACGTTTTGAAATATCAATCATTTTTGTTTTCAAAACGGGCAATGACTTTTGTATTCCGTTAGTACTTTTAAAATTTATAACCAACAAAATCTAAGCCTTATCTTTCAGTTTAACGAAATAATAGCAATTTCGTTTAATTTTCTACCAATACTATTATTTTCCTTCTCTGAATTTTTTTCAGAATCTCATACTGACCGTTTTCCCAAGCGTGTTTGCAAATTTTTGTATAATTCATCTAATCCAATATCTACAAATCGAGAAATCTCTTTAACCTAATGTTTATGGCATTCACAAATGGCTATAAATGCATTTTTTTCAAATTTAGAACGTGTCCTTTCCAAAATTGTTAAATTTGTCATGTATTCTCCTTAATTTTCCTGATAATACAGAAACATACGGATTTTTTATTATGCAGTATTTACTTAATGGATTTTTAGCAGTGAATTAAAATTCGTAAAATTATTTCTCAGAATTAGTTGCCAAATTTCATTAATAAAGCTAAATATCGGAGTTATTCTGTTTTCAAAAATAACTTGCATCCCTCAATTTTTTTCGAAAATTGATAATAACTTGAAAATTGTCACATTTTGGCCTATAGTACATTATATGAAATTAGTCTAGATTTTACCGTAGAATTTAAAAAATGCAAAAATGTACAGAGTGTTCCATTTGAAATAACGGAGTTGATGATGACTTCCGGTATAACCGGCAGTGCAAGAAAGTTGACACTATTTTCATTGAATATATCTTTTTGATAAACCCCTGTATATAAATTTTCAGATTTAAATTTTGATTATTTTTTGAGATAATCCTACTGGGCCCTCTTCGTGATACACCCAGTATATTTACATTCTATATATTTTAATATTCTGAAAATACAGTAGTTCCGATATCATAACTTCTTTTCTTGGATATCAATCTCAACAAATATTGTATGGACTGTAAGTACTTTGATATTCGTAAAATAAAATCTTTAAAATACTGCTTTTCATATAGATATACTTTTAGGTATAACACAACAGAAGCTAGAACGAGCCACAAAGTGTAAAAGAAGCCTATTAAGAATTGAAATATTATAAATCGATTACAACTCAAAACGAGAGTCAACAATGCAATGCTACATTGCCATCAATACAGGAATGAATAGGACGAGAAAGTCTATCATTATCATATTTAAACAGAGATCCACAAAATGTTAATTTTATTAAAATCGATTCAAATAATACTTATTGTGGGATTAGCTACAAAGCTTCAAAAGCGGGTTAAATGAAATGAATTGTATGATATCTAATATCTCTGTGGAAGTAGACAAAATGAAGCCACATATGAATTGTTACATGTGACTGAATCAATTTCACGGTTCGTTAAGAAATACCTTTTGTTCGTGGGCCTTGACAACAAAGGTAAATAATGCTGTTTTGGCAATATTTTCATTTAAACTACACTTGTGAAATTATCGATTACTTAAATGTAAGTTTGCTAAAAACTAACTTAGCTGATGCAGTTTTTTTTATAGATTACATTAAAATTACAATAGGCACGTAAGGAGTAAAGACCATGAGCAATTCCAGATTTGTACTTTGTTTTTTATTACATTGTTAAAAATGAACTTATCAGCAAAAAAAGAATTTTGAACATAAAAATCTGCGGGAGAAAATCTGATGTGTTATTATCGATTACTAAAAAGGATAAGGGATAGGTATAGGTACAATGGATTGATGATCAGATATTTCGAATTACAAAAAAAATAATAATGAATATTGTCCGAACCAATATGTAAAAACGTGCATTACTGAGCGTTTTCATTTGCTAGACAAGATATTTCAATTTGTGACCTAACACTCATTGACAACTAATCCGGCGATAATAGTTTTCATCATAATGTTTTTAAAGTACTATGATTTTTGGAATTGTCATACCGTAGCCTATATACAGATTTATTACTATTGTTACTTCGTCAGTCCCAGCTAGGAGTATTTGACCTATCCTTGTTGTTATCGAGCTAGGTTCTGTGGAGTTGATTAACAATAATAATAATAATAATAAATAATTATATTTATTAAAATCTAAAACACAAAAATGATTTCAATTTTTGCCTCAAGGTGAAACAGTGAACCGTGTGTACTATCAATGCACTTTACAAAGGTTACGTGAAAATATCAGCAAAAATAGACCAAAAAGAGTTGTAGCGAGACAACTTATGGTTCTTGTACCATAACAATGCGCCCACGTACTCAGCTTTGTCAATTCGTCAGCTTTGTGCCAAAAATTAGATTACTGTCCTCCCTTATCCACCTTACTCGCCAGACATGACTCTTTGTGATTTTTTCTTATTTTCATATTAAAATTAATGCCATTTTCAGTCTATTGATGACATCAAAGCAAATTCGTTACAGACTTTACAGACTTTTTCAAATGAAGCTATCCAGGACTGCTTCACGAAATGGTAACACCGCTGGGGAAAATGTGTGGTTAGGTGAGTGCAGTACTTTATGGAGCACAAGGACAAATAAAATGAATGAAATGACTGAATAGTAAAGTTTATAAACATAAACGGTTATTTTCTGAACAGACCTCGTATGTAGCACCAATTCTAGGATTATTAAAACTGCACATGTTCTAATAACTCTCAATTGTGTACTTGTTCATAAACATCATAAACATAGGGAAGTTGACTTAAAAAATTAAACTAAGATATTATAATTAGTTAAATTTTATCTATCTCTTCAAGATACAGAAAAAGCTTTCTAAAACTGACGACTTTTAAACAACGTGTACATTAATGATTAATTATTATTAATGTACATGCATGTTAAATATAGTTCAAACCGGAGTTTTCTGTTCTATTTTTCAATTTTTTTCTGTGTATCTGAATGTAGTTAGAAATTGTCTCGGTCATTTTAGTTAAAAGACAACCTCAACCATCCTCAAACTCGCTTAAATTCAGCACATTTTTTTCAAGCCTTTGGAATGCAGAATACTTTGAATTCCCTTCAAATTAATAATCAACAACGCACCCGAATTAAAACCAATTATTAAACCTTTGGAGATTCCTTCAACAAAAAAGCTTGTACTGATTAGTTTTACGGAACGTTCTTCTGCGTGATGTGATGAATTCAGAGCATTTAATAAATTTACGTTATTAAAAAATTTAATTTCATCAGTATAATAATTGGTATTACAAAATTAAGGCAATGAATCCAATGACTGATTACAGGATGTGCTATGAGGATTTACCATGATTTCTTGGATGTGCATGATTTACTCTGAATTTACGGAGTATAATCGGTTATATACTTGATTAGCGTATGCGCATAGCGTTAATTTCTTCCACGGTATCTCTAACGGTATATAACTTTAATGTAAATGGATATTCCCTAAAAAATTTATTTAATTTAAAAACATTCCAATAAATCAACAATTTATGAATGAGAAACGTAATTTAGTATTGTCAGGGGCGGGTAAGGCCTAGCGACTTGGCATTCCTGACCGCGGTTAATACTTGAATGGGTGATCATCCAGGTAAGGCTTGCGATGCTCATCCACCTTCTATTGGTCTGTATGTCGGGGTATTCACAGAAGCCATACAAATCCAGGAGAGGTTTGTGTAGGAAGACATACCATCCCTTAGAAAGGATGTAAAACCGTTGGTTCCGTGTCTAAACAATGTTTGGCAAGTGGGGATACGGAATAATTCCAAGTTGGGGGTTGCTCATCTTCTGGCGTCGATGTTTAGTCATACCAGAAATAAGCAGATGTAAAATAACCAAAAAGCTAAATGCTAGTTAATAGTATGTCTATCGAATGGCCTTTTCAAAACATTATTTCAGCAAGTAAATCTTTCTGGATTTTTGGAATATCATTGTTTTCCCATGACCACTAAATCTTCACACAATATTTCCAAATGATCGATACTCCCTAAGGTACTACCTATCGAAATGTTAAGAGTATTATTACTATATAAAATTGTCTAAAATTTCAAATTGTTTTATGAAATGGTGGAAATATTTATTTGCAAAATAGTTAAAAGTTAAATTTAGCCACAACTTCCCCAGGTTGAGATGCTCTTATGAAATTTAGAATTTGTTCTCGACTATTAGATTCAAAACAGCATCATTTTATCTTGAACAATTTTGGAGAAAGTTACTTTTAAGGGCTGAAGCCCCTTATGGTTATTACAACACCCATGTTCATATAAACTTTACTCTTATTTTTAGTTGAAGAATGGTCTGACATAAAACGCTATTGAATTTACAATTTTTTAAATCAACTTACTTAAACTTAAACCAATTGGAACAATATTAAAAATGGTACAGCAGGGGTTAGAACAAGATAACATAACTCAGCAGTTACTGTTTTTATATACTTTTTTATAAAAATTGACTCCTATACTATATACTAATACATATATTATTTAAGTTCACATAGATATTTTTATACCCAACATTGCACATATGCGCTGAATAAGAACATTTATTTCTGTTATATATAGTTTTGTTTTGCTTTCTTATATTCTCTAATATTATTTTTTTAAATTTTAAATGTTGAATAGATACACGCTTATAAATTATTGAACAGCACCCATAATTGGCCTGCCAAAAAGGAAAACATAGACCTAAAATGCTTCCTAAAGAAGCTACAGCCGTTTGAAGAGAATTCATCATCTCGGAAATATATAGAAATAAGTAAATAAAATCTTAGAGGTGTATCATATTCTTAATAAATTGAGAAAACAATGATTATAAAATTTGATTCGGAAATAGGTCAGGACTTATGATTATCTAAGGAATTACTAGGATGTAATGTAATTCTAATTGAAATTTAGAGGGATGTAGAGTAGAATTTAAGATTTCCAATACTACAAGGAGGAATTACGGGATTTATTTATAAGAAAATTGTAGACAAGTATAAACAATCATAAATACTTATGTTGACAATAGAGATCCTTCTGAGAAGAACATTATGTGTCTCTAGAGTGAGCCGATTGATCCACTATGGATCTTTCACCAGTTTCCCTCAATAACTCTTACTTACTTATTATTTACTTTTTCCTTTCATAACATTCAAAAAGCAATAAGTTCCAGGAAAAAGTGTTTAGTTTCCCTTTGGTTTATTTTCTGTCAATATTTTTAAATTTTTAGTAAAAAATTATAATTTGAAAGCTTTATCTGGCATAATTACGTATTTATAGGTAATATTAAATACACCTCTGAATTGAACAGAAATGCCGCTAATTTTACATGAAAAGCACGTACCTATTTACACAAAGATGAAATACCGAAATTGTGTAAAAGTGAATAAAGTAATTACTGTGAAGGTATAAAATTAATTAGGCACAACTATTTTGGATACATAATTAATTAATTTTGAATAATATCAGTAGGTACATATTACATGACGGGACATTAATTACAAAAATATTATAAAATCAATCAATGACATGGGATTTGTATATGTCAATGTGTTTATTAAAATATTTGTCATGTATTTATAATCAATTAATGTAATTAATTAATTAATTATAATTAAATAAATCAAATAACATAATTATAATCTTAATTATTTAGTTCATATTTCAAGAAAAAGTTAAATGTGTTTGATGCAGTCAGAAAATTAAAATGTAATATTTCAGACAGATATTTTTATTTTTATTTTGTATTACTTCTATAACCAATAACTAAATAGAATTAATTTTTCTGCGAAAGCAGTAGTAATACTAACATCTAAACTAATACCAATAACATCTAAAATATAATATATCTTTAATTCTAAATGTAATTCCTAACTCTCAAGGATATTTTTAATTCCGCGATATGTCCTCGCTTCTAATGTATATGTCAGCGGAAAGGAACTTCCATATACGAATATTCAAGATTGATATCAATTTTTCACGAAAAAATAAAATTACATATTTTTCGACCTCTTCGATTTCTTAAAACGGCTGATATTCTAGAACGGCGTACGGCACTGAAATTTTGTTTTCTGCTTGGAAAAAGTGTATTAGACATAGCAGACTGACACAGGAGAGGTTACGTAACACACATCTAACGGGAGAAGTCCGAACTACAAGAGAAAAAAGAGGGAAATTTTGAAACAATGATGTCAAAATTGTGATAATCTGTCTAGTTTAATGCTAATGATCTTTAATTTTTGTCTACCACAGTCTGATTTGCCCTTTTATTTTTAATTGCACATTTTTAATATTTTACTTTTATTTAACTTTGAAATGATGATGTTAGAATGTTAGATATAAAAAATTAGAATTTCTTATTAAAATATGCATAGATATTGTCAAACGTACTATCAAGTCATTTCTCTCTAATATGGATACACCGGCATGTTTGTCATTTGTAATGCTTAGCAACCATGAAATTAAAGAAAACCATTAATTATGTTTGCGCAGTAACAATGTGACACTAAGAGAACTGAATTAAGCGACAATATGATCCGAATTAAACCCAGCCGTATTTACATCTCTGGAATTAACATAATTAGCGTTCGTTCGTTATCCCGAAATGCCTAAAATGTGCACAATACCTGGATAGGTAATTAAATTTGGGTGTTTGCTGAAGCGATATTCTGAGGAGCTAATTAATTTGATAATTCTTTGAAATTACACTTTATTAAACTGATTTTAAAATAAGTAGATGTTAACTGTTCGATAGCTATGCAGTAGGCAGTGAACAGTTGCAGCGATTTACTTTATTCAAGGCTGGTGACACATTGGAGAAACAAATTTCGTAATACTCGTTGCATGGAACAGGATAGGTACTTGCTTTACTAACGCATAACTTGTGTTAGACGGCACAAGCTCTCGTTTCTGAATCAAGAAAACATTGTTTGTTTCATATAATATATTTCATGCAACAAGGCATACGTTGTTTTATGTTATTTGTTTCGCAAATTAGTTGGGTTTGGACAATAGGAAACACCGGTGAATGAAGAGAATTAATGAAATACATGCGATGTATCGGTAACTTGTTTCACCACTATGTTTTAAACAAGGAATACAACTTCATGTTGAGTTCAGATACAAGCTTCACGAAATTTGTTTCTTCGGTATGTCATAGACTTAATGTAGTAGTTAAGAACATTCCCACAGCACTTATTTGAATTTTTGCAGTCATTTAATAATATTACATGTCTCAAAACTAATTTACCTATTTTTATAATATAGGGCGTCGGCAACAATTTGTTGTGAGTTCTTTACGTATAGTGTTTCTTAAGTTGGTGATTCCCTTTTAAAACAAAATAGAATTCAACAAAATAAGCAAATAATATAACCTGAATATCTAATAAACATTAGAATCATTCCTCAGCAAAACCACCAGACGTATACCAGTTTAGAACTTATTACTTCTCAACATTATGCCATAGGTGAGCCTACCTATCCCTTCATTACGGCTTGCTATGAAAGCAAATCCTATGTCGTCACTAGGCAAAACAGTTTTTAACTGACGGTATGGCAGAAAACAGCTACTCTGCGAACTAGAGCCCCGTCCAAAGTAGAATTATATACTAGTGAACAGCGAGGCTTACTCATCAGCAGAACCACCAGATCATGTGAGCCCATCATTTTTGTAACTACAAACACGTGATTATAGTTGAGATATATGATATACGTAACAGATATATGTCTGGTGGTTGTGCTGGTTAATAATTTCTAGCTGTTTACTAGGTATTGAGAAAGTAATTCAATGCTAATAGAGGCATTAGTCCACATATACTTTTTTGCAGACAGCGAGAACTAGATCTCCCTCTCGTTTCGCTTTCCCGAAATATCACCAACCGCAATTAACTATTGTGGTTAATAAAGCCACGGTACGTGCAAGAAAATAAATTATTAACATCAAGAATATATTTCTTTGGGTGTATATAAATATACCATTCTTGATTTAAGAATTTCTTTTTTTGCGTGTAGAATCAATACTGTTCATAATACATACTTTTAAATCATTTTGTTTTACTTGTATTCTGTTGAAACTATTTTCTTTAAATTTAAATTTAATTATTAAATTATTTGTATATAACATCCACAAGTAAAATGTTTTTAAAAACTTTTAAAACTATTTAATTTAATTTCGCAAACAGAAAAATTTAGCAAGTAAAAATTCATTTGAGGAATCATTTAAATTGTTTCGGTTATTGTTTCCACGCATTCTTTTACGGAATGTAAACAGAGGTTTACTTAAAACAAACTTATTTTCATTATTATCTTCCACCCAACTTCCAAATGTAAAAGTTAGATACAATTTTTTAACAATCCAACTGATCCAATTGATTAATTTAATAGAGTTGGGAATTTAACTGCCTCTATTCTTCACAGGGCGATTTATTAGGACCGGAAATACTTTAAGGGTAGGTTAGCAAACCATGTAAAAGACTACCTGTAAATTTCAAGACAGATCAAGTTCATTGGTTTATTATTTTTTGTGTCCTAATGTCAAAGTTGCGCTTGTGGAATATTATTCGATAGCCTTTTTCTTCTTTTCCTAATTGGTTTTGATAAGTCCCATAGCACCTCGGCCTTATGCCATTATCGCGAAAATTTCTATTTGGAATACAGTAGGGAACCTCCCCAGACTGTAGCTTGCACTCCATCTGGGTCTGAGTCAATATATTCCTGCACCCGTCCCTCTGGCCATTTTGGAGCCAACCATAAACCATACTAGGCTCCATCTTTCCAGGGTATCAAACTTTTCCTCCCATTTGCTTTGATCTTCTATTCTAGTCTCAAATGGCTCGTGGAAGTGAAACTTTGGAACCATCCCAAGAGTTGGTCCATGATCCTGGAATAGGGACTATCTACCAGTCGTTATTGTTCCTGAGTCGGTATACTGCTAGCCACGTTTCTCTTTCCACCACTATATGCAGCGGTGGTAGATTTAGCATGACTTCTAACGCAGCTGTCGGTGTCGATACCATAACCAAACAGGCCAGTCTCTGGATTCTATTTAGTTTTTCTCTCGCTGTGGTCTGTTTTGTTTTTTGTCGTCATGCCACAACGTCATATTCGACAGTAGTCAAGTGGTAAGATTGTGATGAAGAAGTGTAACAATGACAATGGTTACTCCTCAAGAATACTATGGGATAATAATACGGTGTTGCACAGGAAAGTATTAAATGCACGTGTATGGGAGTAGTACACAATTTTTCTGTAGACGTGGACAAAAGCGAGAAGTATTTTTACACAGTATTCGAAAACTGTATAATATAGGACCTGTATTGCCAACCTATAAAGCCATGTCGTAATTGTCTTAGGACCTGTGAATTTTTTGGATATTGAAATTCCAAAGCGTCGGAAAGGTGGTTTAGTTTTTGGCCTTCGAAAAGTGTACACTTTCCTCTATGGAGATTCAATAGCTTGATGCACGGTCAATAAATTAATAGTGAACAAGACCTAGTCCAAGCTATCAGCATGTCGCAAACACAATTTACTTAAAACGGACCTATAAAATAAAAGCTGAAATGTAACTGCTCCTAGAATAAAGAGTATAACCTTGTTTCAACGTCTGCTTAACTCCAAATGGAAAGATTTCGCTGCTAAATTTAATATAAGCGTATAGCAATTTCTAGATTGTCGTAACTCAGAAAGAGGGGTGAATAAATTTTAATATTGTAAAGTGCGTATTAAACGGCAATCCCCCGAAATATACGGAATGTATTTGATTGAGTAGAGTGAGTTTGTTTTAAAGAATTTTCAATGTAAATGTCTCACTTCTAAATAAAAAATCAGCTGCCTACTCCAGCGTTTCACGTAATCCCTAATGCAAAGAATAAAAAATTCATTCATCTGTCCAATTCAATTAATGCAACAATGACGTTCATGTATTTAATTTCAACTGATTCTAACCAATCACAGTAGAAATACCTGATCATTGTAATTTGTCATTGTAATTTGGGTTCTAAGCTTTAAGGATAGAGATAGCAGTAAGACAACAATAGTTACTTAGTATACAAGTATACTAAATAAATAAATGCTGTAGTTGAATTCGATATTCTTGTTCTTAGAAGTTTGAAATACCCTGCAGAAATTACAGAGCCTTAACTTATTAAAGTTGAGTTTTCACAACACAACAGCATGCATTGATGTAGAAACGATTCCACGGTTGGTGTCTTTCGAAAAAATGAAGGAATATTACGGAATACTTCATTGTAAAAGCGTATTTCCTAAGCCGATAGGTATCAATATATTTTGAAAAACACCAAGCGAAATTGATAGACATCTTGAAGTGCCCAGTCCACAGGAGTATAAGGGTAATAGTTTAAAATGAGCATGTACAAACCATGCTTGCAGATGCCCTGATGGTAGGTAGAAGCCATCCGAAACAAAATTGGGATATCAAATCATATTATGGACAGAGAAGGAAGCAATCTTAAACCACACCATTACTGTTACTAAGATTACTGTGTGTGATTGACGAGTTATGGGGTGCCTAGAAAATTGGTTACTTGCAAAGTAGATTATTAGTAGTAGTATTATTAATAATGATGATAAATTACAGATATTTTAAAAGATATCAAGCCAATTTTTTTATTCCTACTGGAGAATTATATGAAGCAACTGTCACTTTTGACAAAATCATAGGAAAACATATAAAAATACGGTTATAGTTCAATTAGGGTTTCTGGTCGAGACTTCTCGAAGCGAGAATTCCCGGGAAATCTGGCCTTCCTCGAGACGAGAAAAAAGTGTCGAGAAATCGAGAAATTTAAAAATCACGCGCGTCTTAAGTTCTTGACTAGAGTTCGTTTCGTTCACGCGTTCAATTCGTTTCTCGACAATTAACTGAGCGGTTGAAGTGGTTTCCCGACTAGCTCATGATTTATTTATTTTAAGTTTTCAAGGCTTTAATTTACTTTGATGATTCCTATTTTTTTAATGTACCTTGTTATAAGTCTGTGTAGAAATTTTATTATAAGCAGATACCTAATATTGATGTTGATTCTGAAAATATTTAGTTCCTGTTCCTTTATTTAGTTGATTATTTTATTTTTGTTTTGTTAATGTGATTGTGATTATAAGTGATAAATTAATAGGAAGAACACTTTACACACTGTATCTTTAAATTAAAGCTTGTTTTTTTAAGACTTCTTCGGTTAAATTCCTTATCTACGGTTTGTTTAATTATTAAAAACTGCATGATTAATGATTATTAATAATTATTGGAAGAAAGCTACGATTCAAAAACATTGAAATAAACATAAGTATATTGAAAGTGTTTAATAAAAAAACAAGTTAAAGGTTTTGAAGAAGAAGATACTCAAAGTTGTAGTATAACAACCCTAGGTTCGACAAAAAATAAGTAAACGTAGTTGTGGCCAACAATATGTGTGATCGTCATAAGGACTACCTACGTTGTGTGTATTTATTTTTTTAATGACTGCAAGGCGCTGGCTACTAACTTTGTAGAGGGGATGTATGGTTTAATTTTATAAAACAAAGACAAAGTAAATACACCTAACTTTATTATTTACATACAACAGTCTTCAAATCAAACATGTGACAAATATAAAGAACAACAAAAACATTAACAACCATTTAACATAAAATGAGAGTGCCAGGCTCACCTAGAGCTCCTGTGGGGAAAGAGCATGGCAGAGAAACCCACGATCGTTGCTCTTACCACCCAAATATAAATACAAAACAACCGCTAACCAAAGGCATAAATTAAGATCCTTTGCTAATGATAAATAAGACCTGTCTCATTTAATGTGTCACTAAATGTCATCTGTTACCTCATATTAGTCATACACACTTCCAAGTAAAACTGAAGAGGTTTGGTGTTAGTTAGCCGGCAGAGCCGGAAGGTACTGGAGTCCCATACGGGAGGCAATCCAGCTATAGTTGAGATTTCGGAAGATCCTTCATAACACTGGAGTCCCATACGGGAGGCAATCGAGCTTAATCCAGATTCGTTCCGCACGGGCGAAAATGTTAGTAAACTCAACAAGGCTCGTATAGACGTATGACATAAAGTGAGCACAAGAAATCAAAGAACAACTTAATCATGATAAAACAAGTTAAATGTGAAACAAAGAAGTCGTTAATGCAATATCTGGGCAGTCACGACAATATACATATTTTAACATGTAATAAATAATGAGCAATCTATAATAATAATTGTAACAATTTTATCTTAGAAAAATACACGCCCCTGAGCGTAAGACAATGAAGGCTAAAAACATCTACAGAATTGTTATCATGAAACATCTATATTTTACGAACAACGTAATCATGACAAAAACAAGTTAGATGTGAAACAAAGGAGTTATTATTGTAATGTCTGGCAATCAGGACAATACATATATTTTTAACATGAAATAAATAATGGGCAAACTTTAAGTAAAATTATAACAATTTTACCTTGGAAAAATATATGCCCTTGAGCATAAAGCAATGGAAGCTAAACTTACAAAGAATTATTATCGTGAAACATCTATAATCATCACAATCATAAGATTATATAGAACAATTAACAACAAAGTACTTAAAGAATATTACCTGCTAACTAATAACACATTAAACAATTAACTTTTCACTACATTGACACACTGCCCGCCGATCGTCTTGCTACCTATCTGCACACTGTTCTCACTTCAACTGCCTATATTCGACTATTTAGGCTTCCTTCCAGAATTCCCTACCTAAGCGTTTGTTTTTGCGCTTTCTTTTATCAACCGTTAATATTACTTTTTCATTATTATACAACACCCATGTAGCAGGTGACGTGAAAGATGATAAGATAAGTACGGTTTTGCACAAAGTTTAATTTAGTTTTGTTAGTAGAAGTAGAAACATAAGTAATTAATAAAAATACTGAATAAATAATAAATGTTAATGATGATTGTTAAGTATACTAGCATGTTTATATTTCGCATTGCAATACCAAAATTATACTTTTTTAAATTTTAGAAATTTCTCGAGAATTCGAGAATTCCCGGGAATTCCTAGTCGAGAATTCTCGAGTCCCGAGAAAAAAAGTAGGCCGAGAAGTCAGAAGCCCTAAGCCCAATCAATCTGTCACGGCCTAATGTTAAATTTACAAAAAAATACCACTTGGAAACAAAAAATATGGTGATATAGGAAAAAAATTCTAAGAAAGATAGTGTTTTTTTTTCTTGTAGCGCATAAACGGCGAAGTTAACCTAAAAAACTCATAAAAGTTAAAAAAACGGTTTTCAGTCAATTTTGGACACTTGAAATGAATAAAATAGTTATGACTCATTATCACCATGAAAGTACAACTATTAAGGAAAAAAATGGGCCCTGATTCGTTTCTCTACGACTATTCGTCGAGCAAGAAGAGCCTGTTTTCGAGATGACCTTTTTTTCGAAAAAATTTTTATATTTTTTAGTTTAAAAAAGAGCACTTGTTTGCTTGCTGAAGGGTACATTTACAGCAAGTAACAAGTTTCAAAACCATAATTTGCAAGAGATACAGCAAAAACAAAGAAGTCGAGTTTTGACGGTTTTTTCGATATATCTCGAAAAGTAATATAGCTATCGATATATTTAAAACTACGAATCGATAGGTTTTTTTAATAGCTACAACTTTCTCATTTAACTTTTTTCGATTGAAGTTCGGTTTTTTTATTAGCGAAAACCCATTTTGACATTTATTAATTTTTTAGGTTAACTTCGCCGTTTATGCGCCACAGGAAAAAAAACACTATGTTTCTTAGAATTTTTTTCCTGTATCATCATATTTTTGTTTCCAGGTAGTATTTTTTGTAAGCTCTTCTACCTATTGATTGGACTGTTATGTTTATATAAATATACAGAGAATAAGTATTTCTGGAAAAGTCAAGTTTATACCCACAGGATGTTTTACGTTTGTGACAACTTCACGATGTGTTCCTTGGAACAAAATAATTATGAAGAGGTAATAAACCAGGAATCTACAGCCACTGCTTTCCAATATAAATGGATATTGGAATTAATTCAAAATCTCTCATTTCTTAGAATGATTCACAGTAAGTACAAAATAGATTAGAAGAACCAGAAGATTAGAGTATCAGAAATGTTACAATTTTGCTCTATAAATTGTTTACCAAAAAACTATAAGCATTTGATAATAACTGAGAAAGAAACAAGCATTTTTTCTATTATATGTTTTTTGGTATATAATAAGGTCAGTAAACCATATTTTTAGAACACATACGGAAGTTTTCCAACCTGTTCCACCCTGCAATGCCAGTAAGAATAATTTTCTGTCCGATTCTGCCGGATATTATCTGAAGTTTTACGTAAAAGATTATCTATTTGTTTATTTCACTAACGCCTCTCATTATTATGTCACAGTATTTTAAAGGTAACAACAATTGCATTTGAAGTCATTTTTTCAGTTATAGCGTAACAAGCAGGACTACAGTTTGCAGAGTTTTTAATGTACAGAACCTTCATAAATGTTTACAAGCTACGTGACCTCCGACCTTAGGCAACCGACATTACACTGGTACTGGTAACTAGTAACGAAAAATCACTAAATCTTGACATCACCAATATTAATGATTCGTTTACAATGAACAATGACACACTGTTAGGTCTACGCTCGAGATAATGCGATCGCTGATTGGTTGGATAGAATCTGGGGAAAAATTATACCAATGACAGCCGGTGAAACAGAATGTTGTGTTTTAATGTAATCCAGATGTTTTAATAATTTTTAATTTTACTGAAACCAACATGAAGGAAATAAAATTACTTTATGAAGGCTCTTGCTACAACATGGCATTGATAGTTTAAAATAAGTAGAAAAAATTATTGTATCAAGAACTTAACAAAATATTTGATTTTTAAAGATAAAAAATTTCACAAAACATAATTGTATTGACTAAATCGTTAAAAATAGATCACGAGTTTGTTTAGATAAGCCAAAATTGCAGCACTTTTTATATCATATATTCCTTTAACGTTTTTTGCACCTGATTCATCCTGCATATTTATTATTGATAGCAGTAATCAATTATTAGTTTCTGTTTACTACTATACTAAAAATATATGGTAATTCATTCAACTAAACCTTGATGGTTATTTTTTATGATAAGTTTAATTAATAAACTCATTTTCATTCATTTGTTCCGGAAAGCTTTTTACTACTTCTAAGAAGTAGATCTCTATCTACTTCTATATAAATCAGAGATACTTAGTTTTTGTGGGGAAACTTTCTATTTTTGTTCCTTTTTTGTGTTTTTGCCACATACATTAATCTTAAACAAACTCAATTTTCTTAAGGAGCCCTTTCTCTCTAAGTGGATAATTGATTTCTTACCCCCGACTAAAAATTGATATCTGCGCTAAAGTGGATCTTCCTTTTATTCATTTATTAGAGTTTCCTTGATTCTTGTCATTTCTTTAGCATTATTACATTCTTCTTTTTTCACAAATAAAGTTTAGCTAAATTATATTGAGTATACAGAATCCTCAAATTCAGATAGGTGTTAAAATAAATTATCTTAAAGTTGAATCTATTTATTTAATTAGGTAGCAAAAATTGGGGGAATTCATGCTGGTAGTATGTTTAAACTTGTTTAAAACAAAATAAAGAAGTAAAAAAAACTGTTTTCGCTTATATGTAAATTTATCAATTTGCGAATTAGGGTTTTTCTATTTTCTGTTTTCCCAAGATTTGTGTCCAAATAAGAAATCAATAAAAGTAATTTCATGAAAAGCTCCGACCCTTGAATTAAAATACCGAAATAAGTTGAATATAAAATTAGGCCGTCTTAATGCAAGATACAGCTAACTCGGATAATCCCCTTTTTTGCTTTTCTCCTTTCCCATTTCATTACGTCAACTTCAATCACGGCCTCTGTAGTTTCGTGTCATGCAAATCAAAGATTTTCAGCTCGTTATGCAAAGCACTCTAGCGTCCTCTTTTGTTGAGTAACTCGATTTGTGCTCTTGGGAATATGACCCAGATATTTCTACAAGAAGTGCATAAAATTTCCACTGTATTCTGCTAATATACAAGTCTGGTAATATTTTTATTTCCGATGCAAAGTTAGTAAATTATATAATTATTTCATCAGTCTCCCCTAATAATTCTGACTCCGCCCCCTTATCATTTGTATAACTTTATGCCATCGATATAAGGGAATAAAAAAACGCCATAAAAAGTGGGCAAAGCCTGCGGTTCTAAGCTCTCCTTGACTATTGTTTATTTACTAAATAAGTGTAAAACATTTAAGGGGGTGATTCCTCATCGAAAAAAAGATAGGATCTTTCATATAAAGAAACTTCATTGGAGCATCCCTTGTTAAGTTACAGCCCCTTAAAGGGGGTACATAAAATTTGTTTAACAATTTTTTTCACAAGCACTAAACAAGTTACAATATTGAAATTAACCTGACATTTTCTACTACCAAAAAGACACTTAGCCAGTAATTTATTTGGTTTACCCCATGGTTGTAAGGGGTGGAAAACGCAACCCCTAAAATTTATTTCCAACGTAATTTTTTGTCTTATTATTTTTTTACCATTTAAAAAATTATTTCCGATAGCCTGTTTCATTCTAAAAAAAAATGTCTCTTGAATTTTTT